>NC_041338.1:39092667-39095167 GCF_004354835.1 Perca flavescens
CTCTGTCTGTGTGTGTCTGTGTGTGTGTGTGTGTGTGTGTGTGTGTGTGTGTGTGTGTGTGTGTGTGTGTGTGTGTACCTGTAGGAGTGTGGCTGGGCTCCAGCACTGCCTCCTCCACAACACTGATGCTGTGGCTGTGCATCACCTCCTGCAGCATGTTGAAGATCTCCTCGGCTCGGGAACATTTGAACGCAAAAATACCTGAAAACACAAAACCAATAAAAACTCTTTAACATCTCCGCTCACTTTGTTTCTGTTCATGTTGGTGACGAACAAACAGAACCAGGACAGAAACCAGACAGACAGCTTATACGTTATAATAGTTACTGTTACACAGAGCATCAGTAACAGCCAGGGCTGAAAGAAATGATAACATTACACATTATGGTACAGATCTTTGCATGCATGTTGTACCTCCCACTACGTGAGCTGTCTCTGTAACGTAGCAGGAAAGTAAAAACTAAAACTGCCCCGTCTGGGGCCTCTACCATGAAGCTGGTTTAGGTGGCTAGCCAGCTATGTTTCAGTTTAGTTTCCACCAACCCTTGGTTTTAGGTACTGTGAAAGTAGCTAGGCTTTAATCGGTGTTACGCTGCACGGCTAACCTGCTCCGGGGCAGGTTATGTTCTGGATTCGAGATCTCAGTCTGAAGTTTGACCAATCAGTGGTGAACAAAGAAACATATAGGTGACGTAATTAATTCCCAGCTTCTGTTCTCTGTTGTAATCATTGCAATGGCTTCAGCTTTTCTTCCAAATCCTGCGGACATCTCAGCGCCAATTGTTAGACGAGCACTTCGTAGAGAAAGAGTTTTTAGGGACAGACAAAATCCCCTTGACTTTCCTGATACTTACTTGTTTGAAAGATACAGATTTTCCGCGGAAGCAATAACTTATCTTTGCGAACTTCTTGAGCCGCCCATAACGAATGTGACTTGTCAAAGCCATGCACTTACTGTACCGTAAATGGTATGTATTGTGTTTTACTTGTATGCTGTCGGTGATGCGGAGAACCTAGGGAACCATTGAACCATTCGCAAGGTGGTCCTCGCACTGCAGGGGTACATAAATAGCTTCAGTGTGTTCCCTGGACATTTATCGACCATGTCCATAAAAGACGGATTTTATAAAATTGCCGGTAAGATATATTGATAGGGTGACATGAACAAATTTAACCTTATTTTCATCTTCAAAAACCAGCTTGCACTTAGAGCACTTAAGTATTATACAATAGTCTACAGTAGCTACATGGTAAGAATGTTCCCTCCTACGTACTTCTAGCCTGGCTCCTCCCTCCTACGTACTTCTAGCCTGGCTCCTCCCTCCTACGTACTTCTAGCCTGGCTCCTCCCTCCTACGTACTTCTAGCCTGGCTCCTCCCTCCTACGTACTTCTAGCCTGGCTCCTCCCTCCTACGTACTTCTAGCCTGGCTCCTCCCTCCTACGTACTTCTAGTCAGGCTCTTCCCTCCTACGTACTTCTAGCCAGGCTCCTCCCTCCTACGTACTTCTAGCCAGGCTCCTCCCTCCTACGTACTTCTAGCCAGGCTTCTCCCTCCTACGTACTTCTAGCCAGGCTCCTCCCTCCTACGTACTTCTAGTCAGGCTCCTCCCTCCTACGTACTTCTAGCCTGGCTCCTCCCTCCTACGTACTTCTAGCCAGGCTCCTCCCTCCTACGTACTTCTAGTCAGGCTCTTCCCTCCCACGTGCTTCTAGCCAGGCTCCTCCCTCCCACGTGCTTCTAGCCAGGCTCCTCCCTCCCACGTGCTTCTAGCCAGGCTTCTCCCCCCACGTACTTCTAGCCAGGCTCCTCCCTCCCACGTATGCTTCTAGTCAGGCTCCTCCCTCCCACGTGCTTCTAGCCTGGCTCCGCCCTCCCACGTGCTTCTAGCCAGGCTTCTCCCTCCCACGTACTTCTAGCCAGGCTCCTCCCTCCTACGTACTTCTAGTCAGGCTCCTCCCTCCTACGTACTTCTAGCCTGGCTCCTCCCTCCTACGTACTTCTAGCCAGGCTCCGCCCTCCTACGTACTTCTAGCCTGGCTCCTCCCTCCTACGTACTTCTAGCCTGGCTCCGCCCTCCTACGTACTTCTAGCCACGCTCCTCCCTCCTACGTACTTCTAGCCTGGCTCCTCCCTCCTACGTACTTCTAGCCTGGCTCCTCCCTCCTACGTACTTCTAGCCTGGCTCCTCCCTCCTACGTACTTCTAGCCAGGCTCCTCCCTCCTACGTACCGTATTTTCCGGACTATAAATCGCATTTATTTAGAAATTTACTTCACAAAATCCAAGACCAAAAACAGCCTGTCTGTCAACTACACAACAGCACACAGAACAACAGGCTGAATAAGGTAGGTATGTTACCGTAACACATTAACTGTTATTCAGCTACACAATAGCACACAGAACAACTACCAGGGCGTGGAGACCTAACTGCACCGTTGACAAGCCCCTCCCGGCAGCACGCATCCATCTGCGGGCTCGTTCCTGCAGCTCTGGCCAT
>NC_041338.1:39100167-39110167 GCF_004354835.1 Perca flavescens
CTGTCTCTGTCTGTCTCCTAACTCTCCATCCTTCTGTCTCCTAACTCTACATCCTTCTGTCTCTGTCTGTCTCCTAACTCTCCATCCGTCTGTCTCCTAACTCTCCATCCTTCTGTCTCTGTCTGTCTCCTAACTCTCCATCCTTCTGTCTCCTAACTCTCCATCCTTCTGTCTCTGTCTGTCTCCTAACTCTCCATCCTTCTGTCTCCTAACTCTCCATCCTTCTGTCTCTGTCTGTCTCCTAACTCTCCATCCGTCTGTCTCCTAACTCTCCATCCTTCTGTCTCCGTCTGTCTCCTAACTCTCCATCCTTCTGTCTCTGTCTGTCTCCTAACTCTCCATCGTTCTGTCTCTGTCTGTCTCCTAACTCTCCATCCGTCTGTCTCCTAACTCTCCATCCTTCTGTCTCTGTCTGTCTCCTAACTCTCCATCCTTCTGTCTCCTAACTCTCCATCCTTCTGTCTCTGTCTGTCTCCTAACTCTCCATCCGTCTGTCTCCTAACTCTCCATCCTTCTGTCTCTGTCTGTCTCCTAACTCTCCATCCGTCTGTCTCCTAACTCTCCATCCTTCTGTCTCTGTCTGTCTCCTAACTCTCCATCCTTCTGTCTCCTAACTCTCCATCCTTCTGTCTCTGTCTGTCTCCTAACTCTCCATCCTTCTGTCTCCTAACTCTCCATCCTTCTGTCTGTCTGTCTCCTAACTCTCCATCCTTCTGTCTCTGTCTGTCTCCTAACTCCATCCTTCTGTCTCCCTAACTCTCCATCCTTCTGTCTCCGTCTGTCTCCTAACTCTCCATCCTTCTGTCTCCTACTCTCCATCCTTCTGTCTCTGTCTGTCTCCTAACTCTCCATCCTTCTGTCTCTGTCTGTCTCCTAACTCTCCATCCTTCTGTCTCCTAACTCTCCATCCTTCTGTCTGTCTCCTAACTCTCCATCCTTCTGTCTGTCTCCTAACTCTCCATCCTTCTGTCTCTGTCTGTCTCCTAACTCTCCATCCTTCTGTCTCCTAACTCTCCATCCTTCTGTCTCTGTCTGTCTCCTAACTCTCCATCCTTCTGTCTGTCTCCTAACTCTCCATCCTTCTGTCTGTCTCCTAACTCTCCATCCTTCTGTCTGTCTCCTAACTCTCCATCCTTCTGTCTCCGTCTGTCTCCTAACTCTCCATCCTTCTGTCTCTGTCTGTCTCCTAACTCTCCATCCTTCTGTCTCTGTCTGTCTCCTAACTCTCCATCCTTCTGTCTGTCTCCTAACTCTCCATCCTTCTGTCTCTGTCTGTCTCCTAACTCTCCATCCTTCTGTCTCTGTCTGTCTCCTAACTCTCCCTCCTTCTGTCTGTCTCCTAACTCTCCATCCTTCTGTCTGTCTCCTAACTCTCCATCCTTCTGTCTCTGTCTGTCTCCTAACTCTCCCTCCTTCTGTCTGTCTCCTAACTCTCCATCCTTCTGTCTCGGTCTCCTAACTCTCCATCCTTCTGTCTCTGTCTGTCTCCTAACTCTCCATCCTTCTGTCTGTCTCCTAACTCTCCATCCTTCTGTCTGTCTCCTAACTCTCCATCCTTCTGTCTCTGTCTGTCTCCTAACTCTCCCTCCTTCTGTCTGTCTCCTAACTCTCCATCCTTCTGTCTGTCTCCTAACTCTCCATCCTTCTGTCTCTGTCTGTCTCCTAACTCTCCCTCCTTCTGTCTGTCTCCTAACTCTCCATCCTTCTGTCTGTCTCCTAACTCTCCATCCTTCTGTCTCTGTCTGTCTCCTAACTCTCCCTCCTTCTGTCTGTCTCCTAACTCTCCATCCTTCTGTCTCGGTCTCCTAACTCTCCATCCTTCTGTCTCTGTCTGTCTCCTAACTCTCCATCCTTCTGTCTGTCTCCTAACTCTCCATCCTTCTGTCTGTCTCCTAACTCTCCATCCTTCTGTCTCTGTCTGTCTCCTAACTCTCCATCCTTCTGTCTGTCTCCTAACTCTCCATCCTTCTGTCTGTCTCCTAACTCTCCATCCTTCTGTCTCTGTCTGTCTCCTAACTCTCCCTCCTTCTGTCTGTCTCCTAACTCTCCATCCTTCTGTCTGTCTCCTAACTCTCCATCCTTCTGTCTCTGTCTGTCTCCTAACTCTCCCTCCTTCTGTCTGTCTCCTAACTCTCCATCCTTCTGTCTGTCTCCTAACTCTCCATCCTTCTGTCTCTGTCTGTCTCCCTAACTCTCCCTCCTTCTGTCTGTCTCCTAACTCTCCATCCTTCTGTCTCGGTCTCCTAACTCTCCATCCTTCTGTCTCGTCGGTCTCCTAACTCTCCATCCTTCTGTCCCTGTTTCCTAACTCTCCATCCTTCTGTCTCTGTCTCCTAACTCTCCATCCTTCTGTCTCTGTCTCCTAACTCTCCATCCTTCTGTCTGTCTCCTAACTCTCCATCCTTCTGTCTGTCTCCTAACTCTCCATCCATCTGTCTCTGTCTCCTAACTCTCCATCCTTTTGTCTCTGTCTGTCTCCTAACTCTCCATCCTTCTGTCTCCTAACTCTCCATCCTTCTGTCTCCGTCTGTCTCCTAACTCTCCATCCTTTTGTCTCCTAACTCTCCATCCTTCTGTCTCCTAACTCTCCATCCTTCTGTCTCCGTCTGTCTCCTAACTCTCCATCCTTCTGTCTCCTAACTCTCCATCCTTCTGTCTCCTAACTCTCCATCCTTCTGTCTCCGTCTGTCTCCTAACTCTCCATCCTTCTGTCTCATACTCTCCATCCTTCTGTCTCTGTCTGTCTCCTAACTCTCCATCCTTCTGTCTCTGTCTGTCTCCTAACTCTCCATCCTTCTGTCTCCTACTCTCCATCCTTCTGTCTCTGTCTGTCTCCTAACTCTCCATCCTTCTGTCTCCTAACTCTCCATCCTTCTGTCTCTGTCTGTCTCCTAACTCTCCATCCGTCTGTCTCCTAACTCTCCATCCTTCTGTCTCTGTCTGTCTCCTAACTCTCCATCCGTCTGTCTCCTAACTCTCCATCCTTCTGTCTCTGTCTGTCTCCTAACTCTCCATCCTTCTGTCTCCTAACTCTCCATCCTTCTGTCTCTGTCTGTCTCCTAACTCTCCATCCTTCTGTCTCCTAACTCTCCATCCTTCTGTCTGTCTGTCTCCTAACTCTCCATCCTTCTGTCTCTGTCTGTCTCCTAACTCTCCATCCTTCTGTCTCCTAACTCTCCATCCTTCTGTCTCCGTCTGTCTCCTAACTCTCCATCCTTCTGTCTCCTACTCTCCATCCTTCTGTCTCTGTCTGTCTCCTAACTCTCCATCCTTCTGTCTCTGTCTGTCTCCTAACTCTCCATCCTTCTGTCTCCTAACTCTCCATCCTTCTGTCTGTCTCCTAACTCTCCATCCTTCTGTCTGTCTCCTAACTCTCCATCCTTCTGTCTCTGTCTGTCTCCTAACTCTCCATCCTTCTGTCTCCTAACTCTCCATCCTTCTGTCTCTGTCTGTCTCCTAACTCTCCATCCTTCTGTCTGTCTCCTAACTCTCCATCCTTCTGTCTCCTAACTCTCCATCCTTCTGTCTGTCTCCTAACTCTCCATCCTTCTGTCTGTCTCCTAACTCTCCATCCTTCTGTCTCCGTCTGTCTCCTAACTCTCCATCCTTCTGTCTCCTAACTCTCCATCCTTCTGTCTCTGTCTGTCTCCTAACTCTCCATCCTTCTGTCTGTCTCCTAACTCTCCATCCTTCTGTCTGTCTCCTAACTCTCCATCCTTCTGTCTCTGTCTGTCTCCTAACTCTCCATCCTTCTGTCTCTGTCTGTCTCCTAACTCTCCATCCTTCTGTCTGTCTCCTAACTCTCCATCCTTCTGTCTGTCTCCTAACTCTCCATCCTTCTGTCTCTGTCTGTCTCCTAACTCTCCCTCCTTCTGTCTGTCTCCTAACTCTCCATCCTTCTGTCTGTCTCCTAACTCTCCATCCTTCTGTCTCTGTCTGTCTCCTAACTCTCCCTCCTTCTGTCTGTCTCCTAACTCTCCATCCTTCTGTCTCGGTCTCCTAACTCTCCATCCTTCTGTCTCGGTCTCCTAACTCTCCATCCTTCTGTCCCTGTTTCCTAACTCTCCATCCTTCTGTCTCTGTCTCCTAACTCTCCATCCTTCTGTCTCTGTCTCCTAACTCTCCATCCTTCTGTCTGTCTCCTAACTCTCCATCCTTCTGTCTGTCTCCTAACTCTCCATCCATCTGTCTCTGTCTCCTAACTCTCCATCCTTTTGTCTCTGTCTGTCTCCTAACTCTCCATCCTTCTGTCTCCTAACTCTCCATCCTTCTGTCTCCGTCTGTCTCCTAACTCTCCATCCTTTTGTCTCCTAACTCTCCATCCTTCTGTCTCCTAACTCTCCATCCTTCTGTCTCCGTCTGTCTCCTAACTCTCCATCCTTCTGTCTCCTAACTCTCCATCCTTCTGTCTCCTAACTCTCCATCCTTCTGTCTCCGTCTGTCTCCTAACTCTCCATCCTTCTGTCTCATACTCTCCATCCTTCTGTCTCTGTCTGTCTCCTAACTCTCCATCCTTCTGTCTCTGTCTGTCTCCTAACTCTCCATCCTTCTGTCTCCTACTCTCCATCCTTCTGTCTCTGTCTGTCTCCTAACTCTCCATCCTTCTGTCTCTGTCTGTCTCCTAACTCTCCATCCTTCTGTCTCCTAACTCTCCATCCTTCTGTCTCCGTCTGTCTCCTAACTCTCCATCCTTTTGTCTCCTAACTCTCCATCCTTTTGTCTCCTAACTCTCCATCCTTTTGTCTCCTAACTCTCCATCCTTCTGTCTCTGTCTCCTAACTCTCCATCCTTTTGTCTCCTAACTCTCCATCCTTCTGTCTCCTAACTCTCCATCCTTTTGTCTCCTAACTCCATCCTTCTGTCTCTGTCTCCTAACTCTCCATCCTTCTGTCTCTCTCAGATATCACCGTTAATAGGTTATAAAACACGTTTCTGAGAGGCTGAAAACAGACACGGACGCTCCCTGCTCTTCGCGTTACACTAAGCCTTCACAGGAAGTAAGCTTTGGTCTCAAAATGTCACCAAGTTTCCCCAAAATCAAAGCTGACATCTTTAAATGTCTTGTTGAGTCCAAAGAACTCCCAAGATGTTGAGTTAAATAAGATATAAGACGGAGAAAATCTGCCTGAGATACGTCAGCAGAAGTCAAAGTAATGTTCAAAATGTAAACATGTCCTGTAACTCTGAGACGGAACAATAAAGTTTAATGTTAATAATATAAACATGTCCTGTAACTAGGGCTGGGCGATATATCGATATTATATCGATATCGTGATATGAGACTAGATATCGTCTTAGATTTTGGATATCGTTATATCGTGATATGACATAAGTGTCTTTTCCTGGTTTTAAAGGCTGCATTACAGTGAAGTGATGTACTCTTCTGAACTTACCAGACTGTTCTAGCTGTTCTACTATTAATGATTATTAATCTAAAATCTAAGTGTGAAGATATTTTGCGAGAGCTCCAACTGTCAACTCTAGAATATATTGCCGTAATATCGATATCAAGGTATTTGGTCAAGAATATCATGATATCTGATTTTCTCTATATCGTCCCAACACTATATTAGAAAATATAGGATGTAGAAATAAGCACTGAAAATGTGTAGAAGAAAAATTTTACAATTTAAAACGTTGGAAAAAACTAAAACAAACTGAAACATTTGCTCTTACTTTGCGGAAAAAATATCGGGATATATATCGTATATCGATATTCAGCCAAAATATATCGGGATATGACTTTTGGTCCATATCGCCCAGCCCTACCTGTAACTCTGAGACGGAACAATAAAGTTTAATGTTAATAATATAAACATGTCCTGTAACTCTGAGACGGAACAATAAAGTTTAATGTTGAATAATGTAAACATGTCCTGTAACTCTGAGACGGAACAATAAAGTTTAATGTTGAATAATGTAAACATGTCCTGTAACTCTGAGACGGAACAATAAAGTTTAATGTTAATAATATAAACATGTCCTGTAACTCTGAGACGGAACAATAAAGTTTAATGTTAATAATGTAAACATGTCCTGTAACTCTGAGACGGAACAATAAAGTTTAATGTTAATAATGTAAACATGTCCTGTAACTCTGAGACAGAACAATAAAGTTTAATGTTAATAATGTAAACATGTCCTGTAACTCTGAGACAGAACAATAAAGTTTAATGTTAATAATGTAAACATGTCCTGTAACTCTGAGACGGAACAATAAAGTTTAATGTTAATAATGTAAACATGTCCTGTAACTCTGAGACGGAACAATAAAGTTTAATGTTGATAATGTAAACATGTCCTGTAACTCTGAGACAGAACAATAAAGTTTAATGTTGATAATGTAAACATGTCCTGTAACTCTGAGACAGAACAATAAAGTTTAATGTTAATAATGTAAACATGTCCTGTAACTCTGAGACGGAACAATAAAGTTTAATGTTAATAATGTAATGAGAAACTAGGACGACATCTCTTCACCATCTTCTGACATGTTAAAGCCGTAAACTTCATTTCTTTGGAGTTTTGGGGGATTTTGAACATTGCTGATTTATTACAAACTAAACTACACTTTATATTGTATCAATATGTGTTTATGAATGTAAACGTGTGTGTGTGTGTGTGTGTGTGTGTGTGTGTGTACGTGTGTGTGTCTCTGTGTCTGAGTCCTGTGACTCAGAGACAGGACAACAAAGTTTTTGTGTAAAAAATGAATAACAGAAAGGTTAAAGTTGGTGTAATGTGAGAGTGTGTAACGGAGTCTGTTCCCAGTGACCCGGGTCTGGGTGTTTAACCCGGACTAACTGAGATAAGTTAGTGATGGGTGAGGCTAGAAGGGATACAGCTACGGCGACGACAGTTACGTTTACACACCAAACAAACAGTTAAGTTTAGGAGAAAGTTCGTGGTTTGTGTTAAAACACTCCCGGGGATGGAACACGAAAAGTAGTCAAAATGTGTCATTACATTAGCGTAAACTTTGCGAGATTTTGCGTCACATCCGAGCGTAGCTGTATCCCTTCTAGCCACCGCCGCTGTAATGGCAGCTAGTTAGCACGAAGCTAATCTGACCTCACACAGATTTCAGCTAATTAGCTCCTGAGGCTAACTACAGTTAGCACCCCTAGCTGTGATTTAGAGCGGGTTTAAACACCGTGGTACTTACACAGTCAGGGCGGTGGTACTCTCCGGACTTCAGGGGAAGTTTTGGGCAACTCCGAGTGAAACCACAGTGAACACAACAACAGTTAGCAGTTAGTTAGCAGGTAGCGGTTAGCGTTAGCAGCGCCTCCATCTTTCCGCCAAAACAACAATCACAACTTCTCTCCGAGGCTTTAATGTTCGTGTTCCCGCCGATTAAACACCGACAAACGGTTTGAATCCATCGGTAGTGTCCGGTAGTCTCGCTGCGCGGGAACAGCTGCCGAACAAAATAACTTTTTTGTCGCGTTTTGCCGAGTTTTCTGCGGTGGGACGATGCTAGCTGTCGGGCTAAAATCACTGCAACTTAACTTCCGAGAGTTCAGCAGCGACGCTCCAATGTGGTGAACACCCGCGACTGTGCGCATGCGCGGGGAGTGTGGTTTTGGGACAGCCGAGGCCTCTCCCAGCGGAGTGACTAACTGACAGCCTGGAAATATATTATGGGATGGCACGCGGAAATGAGTTTAAAGTCAGACTATGACTTTAAATTGAGTTTAAAATCAGATTCTAAATTTAAATTGGCTTTAAAGTCAGGATTATGAGATTAAACCCAATATACACTCAGAATTCTTTACATTTTTGTCATTGTTTGCGTCTCTTTATAGTTATTTTGGGTCTCCTTTAGACGTGTTCGTGTTTCTGTGTGGTCATTTAGCATCTTTCTGGGATCATTTGGTGTGTTTTTCAGCAACATGTCAGGTCTCAGGGCCCTGGTTCCTCTCACACAGTCACACACAGTCATTCATTCTTCAAAATCAAATCCAAAAGTTACTGTCTGTCTGTGTCTTTGTGTCTGTCTGTCTGTCTGTCTCTGTGTTTGTGTGTGTGTGTGTCTGTCTGTCTCTGTGTGTGTCTGTCTGTCTGTCTGTCTGTCTGTCTCTGTTTGTGTGTGTGTGTGTGTCTGTCTGTCTGTCTCTGTGTGTGTCTGTCTGTCTGTCTGTCTGTCTCTGTGTTTGTGTATGTGTGTGTCTGTCTGTCTCTGTGTATATAGAGTGTGTGTATATATATATATATATGTGTGTGTGTGTGTGTGTGTGTGTATATATACATATGTGTGTGTAAGTGTGTGTATGTATATACATATGTGTGTGTAAGTGTGTGTATGTATATATGTGTGTGTGTGTGTGTGTGTGTATGTATATACATATGTGTGTAAGTGTGTGTATGTATATATGTGTGTGTGTGTGTGTGTGTGTGTGTGTATGTATATACATATGTGTGTGTAAGTGTGTGTGTGTGTATATATATGTGTGTGCGTGTGTGTGTGTGTAAGTATATATATGTGTGTGTGTATATATGTGTCTGTGTGTTTGTATGTGTGTGTGTATATATATATATATATATATATATATATATATATATATATGTGTGTGTGTGTGTGTGTGTATATATGTGTGTGTGTGTGTGTGTGTGTATATGTGTGTGTGTGAACGAATGAGACATGGATTTGAGTCGTAATTCATTTTGGTTTTGGAAATGAGTTTTTAGAAAACTAGTTATTTATATATACTAGCTTTTCTGATTATTGATTTTATTTTTGAAAAACGAATGCTACACGGATTCCCCACGATTAAATCATTTAATGATTAAATCATCTAATCTCAGTTCAAGTTAGCGAAATAAATAATCAGAGAAATAACACGTGTACTGTTTCTGTTTAATAAACTGCTCTCACATACACAATGTTTACAAAATAAAGTCACAATAAAGTACAGTTATTGTTGTAAAATAAAATACATGAGGCACCTTTAAATGATTTCTAGCTCTCTCAGGTTCTCATTATAACTCACAGATTTAATATATTAATATATATTATTATGATATGATGTGTGTGTGTGTAGGTGTGTGTGTGTGTGTGTGTAGGTGTGTTTGTGTGTGTGTGTGTGTGTGTGTGTGTGTGTGTGTGTGTGTGTGTGTGTGTGTGTGTGTGTGTGTGTGTGTGTGTGTGTGTGTGTGTGTGTGTGTGTGTGTGTGTGTGTGTGTGTGTGTGTGTGTGTGTGTGTGTGTGTGTGTGTGTGTGTGTGTGTGTGTGTGTGTGTGTGTGTGTGTGTGTGTGTGTGTAGGTGTGTGTGTAGGTGTGTGTGTGTGTGTGTGTGTGTGTGTGTATTATTAAAGCTAATATTAAAACCCGGAGACGAAACATAATTTAAAACAGAAGAAATATCTAAAAATATACATATACACACACTCAGATATGAAGTAGCCTTTATGTACAGTTCTGTTGTTACATAAATAAAGTTTTCTGATGCTTCAAATATAAACACTGATATAAAATATAAAAATAGAATTGCCATGTTTCCCTGTAGTAATGGATCAGTAGTCATTACAACCTCTAGCGTCTGCTGCCCAGCGGCTCTGTGGAAGAAGACCAGTATATGCATCAGCTTCTAAAGGATCACACCGTTTCTTCTTCAACCTGGACACTATGTTCCTAAACAAGGGTTTTTTTGAGGTTTTTGTCGCTTTGTTCTCATATTTTTGTGTCTAAGTGACTAATGTGAACAGAATTCGTTGAAATTGTTCCAGTATTGAGTGAGAACGTTCTGAAAGTTCTGTTGTTGCTGTTGACAGACTCAGATTATTATTCTAAGAGTCTGACAACATTATGGGATGGATCCCTACAGAGATAGACCTTTTAGTTAAAGAGTAAGATCCTTTTAGTTTAACTAAACGAAATCACCATCACCAAACCCACCAGACTCCATGTAAATAATCAGGACTTTTAGTGTGTATAGAGCCAGCATATCTCCACCAGACTCCATGTAAATAATCAGGACTTTTAGCGTGTATAGAGCCA
>NC_041338.1:39112667-39180167 GCF_004354835.1 Perca flavescens
GGCACCGTAGATGTCCAGAGTGTCCCTGGTGTCCAGCTGCTGCAGGACCCGGTCCAGAACGATGAAGGTCCCTGTCCTACCCACACCAGCACTGAGACACACACAGACACACACACACACACACAGAGACACACACACACACACACACACACACACACACACACACACACACACACACACACACACACACACACACACACACACACACACACACACACACACACACACACACACACACACACACACACACACACACACACACACACACACACACACACAGACACACACACACACACACACACACACACACACACACACACACACAGACACACACACAGACACACACACACACACACACACACACACACACACACACACACACACACACACACACACACACACACACACACACACACACACACACACATATTCTTCATTCTAAAATGATACCTTTGGTTTACATATGTTTTGTAGTTTTGTGTTCTTGTTTCTACTGTAAACAACACTGAGCTACTCTTACTAACGTCATGTTTTGCCCGATACATATTTCCTGTTTTACTGTAACATTAGATTGTTTTTATCAGAGCACTTTTCAACCCCTCTCAGCAGATGACTTTCTCTCTAGAACATTGTAAATGTAGATATAAACCTATGAAAGACTAAAGAGCTTTAGAGTTAGAACAACAGTGTGTACATGGTATATCCAAATATTTACTATTATGAAAAAAGTGTTTGCCATTTGATGCAAATGCTTCATTCTGAGATGAGTTTATGGTATTATGAATGCAGTGTTTCATGTTGAAGGAGATGTGTTTATGGTATTATGAATGCAGTGTTTCATGTTGAAGGAGATGTGTTTATGGTATTATGAATGCAGTGTTTCATGTTGAGATGTGTTTATGGTATTATGAATGCAGTGTTTCATGTTGAACGAGATGTGTTTATGGTATTCTGAATGCAGTGTTTCATGTTGAGATGTGTTTATGGTATTATGAATGCAGTGTTTCATGTTGAAGGAGATGTGTTTATGGTATTATGAATGCAGTGTTTCATGTTGAACGAGATGTGTTTATGGTATTATGAATGCAGTGTTTCATGTTGAATGAGATGTGTTTATGGTATTATGAATGCAGTGTTTCATGTTGAGATGTGTTTATGGTATTCTGAATGCAGTGTTTCATGTTGAGATGTGTTTATGGTATTATGAATGCAGTGTTTCATGTTGAGATGTGTTTATGGTATTCTGAATGCAGTGTTTCATGTTGAACGAGATGTGTTTATGGTATTATGAATGCAGTGTTTCATGTTGAGATGTGTTTATGGTATTATGAATGCAGTGTTTCATGTTGAGATGTGTTTATGGTATTCTGAATGCAGTGTTTCATGTTGAGATGTGTTTATGGTATTATGAATGCAGTGTTTCATGTTGAAGGAGATGTGTTTATGGTATTATGAATGCAGTGTTTCATGTTGAACGAGATGTGTTTATGGTATTATGAATGCAGTGTTTCATGTTGAATGAGATGTGTTTATGGTATTATGAATGCAGTGTTTCATGTTGAGATGTGTTTATGGTATTCTGAATGCAGTGTTTCATGTTGAACGAGATGTGTTTATGGTATTATGAATGCAGTGTTTCATGTTGAGATGTGTTTATGGTATTCTGAATGCAGTGTTTCATGTTGAACGAGATGTGTTTATGGTATTCTGAATGCAGTGTTTCATGTTGAACGAGATGTGTTTATGGTATTATGAATGCAGTGTTTCATGTTGAACGAGATGTGTTTATGGTATTATGAATGCAGTGTTTCATGTTGAAGGAGATGTGTTTATGGTATTATGAATGCAGTGTTTCATGTTGAAGGAGATGTGTTTATGGTATTATGAATGCAGTGTTTCATGTTGAAGGAGATGTGTTTATGGTATTATGAATGCAGTGTTTCATGTTGAAGGAGATGTGTTTATGGTATTATGAATGCAGTGTTTCATGTTGAAGGAGATGTGTTTATGGTATTATGAATGCAGTGTTTCATGTTGAAGGAGATGTGTTTATGGTATTATGAATGCAGTGTTTCATGTTGAGATGTGTTTATGGTATTATGAATGCAGTGTTTCATGTTGAACGAGATGTGTTTATGGTATTATGAATGCAGTGTTTCATGTTGAACGAGATGTGTTTATGGTATTCTGAATGCAGTGTTTCATGTTGAGATGTGTTTATGGTATTATGAATGCAGTGTTTCATGTTGAAGGAGATGTGTTTATGGTATTATGAATGCAGTGTTTCATGTTGAACGAGATGTGTTTATGGTATTATGAATGCAGTGTTTCATGTTGAAGGAGATGTGTTTATGGTATTATGAATGCAGTGTTTCATGTTGAACGAGATGTGTTTATGGTATTCTGAATGCAGTGTTTCATGTTGAGATGTGTTTATGGTATTCTGAATGCAGTGTTTCATGTTGAGATGTGTTTATGGTATTCTGAATGCAGTGTTTCATGTTGAGATGTGTTTATGGTATTCTGAATGCAGTGTTTCATGTTGAGATGTGTTTATGGTATTATGAATGCAGTGTTTCATGTTGAACGAGATGTGTTTATGGTATTCTGAATGCAGTGTTTCATGTTGAGATGTGTTTATGGTATTCTGAATGCAGTGTTTCATGTTGAGATGTGTTTATGGTATTCTGAATGCAGTGTTTCATGTTGAGATGTGTTTATGGTATTATGAATGCAGTGTTTCATGTTGAGATGTGTTTATGGTATTCTGAATGCAGTGTTTCATGTTGAGATGTGTTTATGGTATTATGAATGCAGTGTTTCATGTTGAGATGTGTTTATGGTATTCTGAATGCAGTGTTTCATGTTGAACGAGATGTGTTTATGGTATTATGAATGCAGTGTTTCATGTTGAGATGTGTTTATGGTATTCTGAATGCAGTGTTTCATGTTGAACGAGATGTGTTTATGGTATTATGAATGCAGTGTTTCATGTTGAGATGTGTTTATGGTATTATGAATGCAGTGTTTCATGTTGAGATGTGTTTATGGTATTCTGAATGCAGTGTTTCATGTTGAGATGTGTTTATGGTATTATGAATGCAGTGTTTCATGTTGAGATGTGTTTATGGTATTCTGAATGCAGTGTTTCATGTTGAACGAGATGTGTTTATGGTATTATGAATGCAGTGTTTCATGTTGAGATGTGTTTATGGTATTCTGAATGCAGTGTTTCATGTTGAACGAGATGTGTTTATGGTATTATGAATGCAGTGTTTCATGTTGAGATGTGTTTATGGTATTATGAATGCAGTGTTTCATGTTGAGATGTGTTTATGGTATTCTGAATGCAGTGTTTCATGTTGAGATGTGTTTATGGTATTATGAATGCAGTGTTTCATGTTGAAGGAGATGTGTTTATGGTATTATGAATGCAGTGTTTCATGTTGAACGAGATGTGTTTATGGTATTATGAATGCAGTGTTTCATGTTGAATGAGATGTGTTTTTATGGTATTATGAATGCAGTGTTTCATGTTGAGATGTGTTTATGGTATTCTGAATGCAGTGTTTCATGTTGAGCGAGATGTGTTTATGGTATTATGAATGCAGTGTTTCATGTTGAGATGTGTTTATGGTATTCTGAATGCAGTGTTTCATGTTGAACGAGATGTGTTTATGGTATTATGAATGCAGTGTTTCATGTTGAGATGTGTTTATGGTATTCTGAATGCAGTGTTTCATGTTGAACGAGATGTGTTTATGGTATTATGAATGCAGTGTTTCATGTTGAACGAGATGTGTTTATGGTATTATGAATGCAGTGTTTCATGTTGAAGGAGATGTGTTTATGGTATTATGAATGCAGTGTTTCATGTTGAAGGAGATGTGTTTATGGTATTATGAATGCAGTGTTTCATGTTGAAGGAGATGTGTTTATGGTATTATGAATGCAGTGTTTCATGTTGAAGGAGATGTGTTTATGGTATTATGAATGCAGTGTTTCATGTTGAAGGAGATGTGTTTATGGTATTATGAATGCAGTGTTTCATGTTGAAGGAGATGTGTTTATGGTATTATGAATGCAGTGTTTCATGTTGAGATGTGTTTATGGTATTATGAATGCAGTGTTTCATGTTGAACGAGATGTGTTTATGGTATTATGAATGCAGTGTTTCATGTTGAACGAGATGTGTTTATGGTATTATGAATGCAGTGTTTCATGTTGAACGAGATGTGTTTATGGTATTCTGAATGCAGTGTTTCATGTTGAGATGTGTTTATGGTATTCTGAATGCAGTGTTTCATGTTGAGATGTGTTTATGGTATTCTGAATGCAGTTTTTCATGTTGAGATGTGTTTATGGTATTATGAATGCAGTGTTTCATGTTGAAGGAGATGTGAGGCATTTAGCATTGTGTGTGTGTGCAGTTTTAGGAATTGTGTGTAGAGTTTAGAAAAAAGGAGACATGGGTTTGAAAACGTGTGGAAGCAGTTGGAAAAAACTGTAACAGAAGGTGTAAAGTCATAATTGTAATAAGTGGACCACAGTGCAGTGTGTGTGTGTGTCTCTGTGTGTGTGTGTGTGTGTGTGTGTTTATACCTGTGTGTTTATACCTGTGTGTGTGTGTGTGTGTGTGTGTTTATACCTGTGTGTGTGTGTGTGTGTGTGTGTGTGTGTGTTTATACCTGTGTGTGTGTGTGTTTATACCTGTGTGTGTGTGTGTTTATACCTGTGTGTGTGTGTGTGTGTGTGTGTGTGTGTTTATACCTGTGTGTGTGTGTGTGTGTGTTTATACCTGGGTGTGTGTGTGTTTATACCTGTGTGTGTGTGTGTGTGTGTGTGTGTGTGTGTGTGTGTGTGTGTGTGTGTGTTTATACCTGTGTGTGTGTGTGTGTGTGTGTTTATACCTCTGTGTGTGTGTGTGTGTGTGTGTGTGTGTGTGTGTGTGTGTGTGTTTATACCTGTGTGTGTGTGTGTGTGTGTGTTTATACCTGTGTGTGTGTGTGTGTGTGTTTATACCTGGGTGTGTGTGTGTGTGTTTATACCTGTGTGTGTGTGTGTGTTTATACCTCTGTGTGTGTGTGTGTGTGTGTGTGTGTTTATACCTGTGTGTGTGTGTGTGTGTGTGTGTGTGTGTGTGTGTGTGTGTGTGTACCTGCAGTGCACCACGGTGGGTCCTGATCCAGGACTTCTGTTGACGTAGTCCCTGACGGTGCGTACGAACTGGACGAGGGAGTGCGTGGTGTCGGGGACGCCGTGGTCCGGCCACACGGTGTAGTGGAACTGACGGACCAGCCGGGACACACTGCGCTGCTCGTCCTGACACACACAACACACACATATACACACAACACACACATATACACACACAACATATACACACAACACACACATATACACACAACACACACATATACACACACAATATACACACACACACACACACAGGTATAAACACACAGGTATAAACACACACACACACACACATAAACACACACACAGACACACACAGGTATAAACACACACACACACAAAACACACACACACACACACACACACACACACACATACACACAAACACACACACACACACAAAGGTATAAACACACACAACACAACACACACACACAAATACAACACACACACACACACACACACACACACACACACACACAAACACACAGGTATAAACACACACACACACACACACACACACACACACACACACACACAACACATAGACACAGACACACACACACACACACACACACACACACACAACACACACACACACACACACACACACACACACACACACAACACACACACACACAACATTTAACATTACTTCATTGCCTCTAGAGAGACTAATGATGACCAGGTACAGAGACTAATAATGACCAGGTACAGAGACTAATAATGACCAGGTACAGAGACTAATGATGACCAGGTACAGAGACTAATGATGACCAGGTACAGAGACTAATGATGACCAGGTACAGAGACTAATGATGACCAGGTACAGAGACTAAAGATGACCAGGTACAGAGACTAATGATGACCAGGTACAGAGACTAATGATGACCAGGTACAGAGGCTAATGATGACCAGGTACAGAGACTAAAGATGACCAGGTACAGAGACTAATAATGACCAGGTACAGAGACTAATGATGACCAGGTACAGAGACTAATGATGACCAGGTACAGAGACTAATGATGACCAGGTACAGAGACTAAAGATGACCAGGTACAGAGACTAATGATGACCAGGTACAGAGACTAATGATGACCAGGTACAGAGACTAATGATGACCAGATGACCAGGTACAGAGACTAATGATGACCAGGTACAGAGACTAATGATGACCAGGTACAGAGACTAATGATGACCAGGTACAGAGGCTAATGATGACCAGGTACAGAGACTAATGATGACCAGGTACAGAGGCTAATGATGACCAGGTACAGAGACTAAAGATGACCAGGTACAGAGACTAATAATGACCAGGTACAGAGACTAATGATGACCAGGTACAGAGACTAATGATGACCAGGTACAGAGACTAAAGATGACCAGGTACAGAGACTAATGATGACCAGGTACAGAGACTAAAGATGACCAGGTACAGAGACTAATGATGACCAGGAACAGAGACTAATGATGACCAGGTACAGAGACTAATGATGACCAGGTACAGAGACTAATGATGACCAGGTACAGAGACTAATGATGACCAGGTACAGAGGCTAATGATGACCAGGTACAGAGACTAATGATGACCAGGTACAGAGACTAAAGATGACCAGGTACAGAGACTAATGATGACCAGGTACAGAGACTAATGATGACCAGGTACAGAGACTAATGATGACCAGGTACAGAGACTAATGATGACCAGGTACAGAGACTAAAGATGACCAGGTACAGAGACTAATGATGACCAGGTACAGAGACTAATGATGACCACGTACAGAGACTAAAGATGACCAGGTACAGAGACTAATGATGACCAGGTACAGAGACTAATGATGACCAGGTACAGAGACTAATGATGACCAGGTACAGAGACTAACGATGACCACGTACAGAGACTAATGATGACCAGGTACAGAGACTAAAGATGACCAGGTACAGAGACTAATAATGACCAGGTACAGAGACTAAAGATGACCAGGAACAGAGACTAATGATGACCAGGTACAGAGACTAAAGATGACCAGGTACAGAGACTAATGATGACCTGGTACAGAGACTAAAGATGACCAGGTACAGAGAAGCCTAATGGCCAGGTAGGGTTAGGGTTAAGATTAGGGTTAGGGGTACAGAGAATACTAAAGGCCATTTAGGGTTAGGGGTTAGGGGTACAGAGACAACATACGCTGCAGATGGTGAACTCCCGGATGGTCCACTCAGGGAGGACAGACTCAGACAACATCTGGACGATCATGTCTCCGTAGTACAGAGAGTCCTGATCACAGGGCCAGTAGTGGTCACACTTCACCTGGTACACACAGGGGACAAACACAGGGTCAACACACACACACACAGACACACAGACACACACACAAACCCCCCCCTCCCGTGAACTCACCCTCCCTTTCTCTACACACTGCGTGACCATCACCATGTTGTGGACGTTTTGTTCCCAGATCATCTTCCAGAAATCATCTTTAGTTCCCGGCAGAGGACCCTGGGTCGCCACGTACTCCCTCCGGAAGTTATTACCCTAGAATACACACATATATATAATATATACACATATGTATATGTATATATATATACATGTACATATGTATATGTATATATATATATATATATATATATATATATATATATATATATATATATATATATATATATATATATATATATATACAGTACAGGCCAAAAGTCTGGACACACCTTCTCATTCAATGCGTTTCCTTTTTATTTTCTTGACTATTTACATTGTAGATGCTCACTGAAGGCATCAAAACTATGAATGAACACATATGGAATTATGTACTTAACAAAAAAGTGTGAAATAACTGAAAACATGTCTTATATTTTAGATTCTACAAAGTAGCCACCCTTTGCTCTGATTACTGCTTTGCATTCTCTTGGCATTCTCTTGATGAGCTTCCAGAGGTAGTCCCCTGAAATGGTTTTCCATCAGTCTTGAAGGAGTTCCCAGAGATGTTAGCACTTGTTGGCCCTTTTGTCTTCACTCTGCTGTCCAGCTCACCCCCAAACCATCTCAATTGGGTCCATCACACCTCCTCCTCCATGCTTCACGGTAGGAACCAGGCATGAAAGCCCCCCCCCCACCATCTCATTGGGTCCATCACACCTCCTCCTCCATGCTTCACGGTAGGAACCAGGCATGAAAGCCCCCCCCCACACCATCACACCTCCTCCTCCATGCTTCACGGTGGGAACCAGGCATGAAAGCCCCCCACACCATCCATGCTTCACGGTGGGAACCAGGCTCCTCCTCCTCCATGCTTCACGGTGGGAACCAGGCATGAAAGCCCCCCACACCATCACACCTCCTCCTCCATGCCACGGTGGGAACCAGGCATGAAAGCCCCCCCCACCATCACACCTCCTCCTCCATGCTTCACGGTGGGAACCAGGCAGCCCCCCCACAAAGCCCCGGTAGGAACCAGGCACACCATCCTCCTCCATGCTTCACGGTGGGAACCAGGCATGAAACCTCCTCCTCCCCACGGTAGGAACCAGGCATGAAAGCCCCCCCACACCATCACCTCCTCCTCCATGCTTCACGGTGGGAACCAGGCATGAAATCCCCCCTCCACCATCACGGTGGGAACCCTCCTCCTCCTCCCGTGCTTCACGGTGGGAACCAGGCATGAAAGCCCCCCACACCATCACACCTCCTCCTCCTGGGAACCCTGAAAGCCCCCACACCCACACCTCCTCCTCCATGCTTCACGGTGGGAACCAGGCATGAAAGCCCCCACACCATCACACCTCCTCCTCCATGCTTCACGGTGGGAACCAGGCATGAAAGCCCCCACACCATCACACCTCCTCCTCCATGCTTCACGGTGGGAACCAGGCATGAAAGCCCCCACACCATCACACCTCCTCCTCCATGCTTCACGGTGGGAACCAGGCATGAAAGCCCCCCACACCATCACACCTCCTCCTCCATGCTTCACGGTAGGAACCAGGCATGAAAGCCCCCCCCACACCATCACACCACCTCCTCCGTGCTTCACGGTGGGAACCAGGCATGAAAGCCCCCCCCACCATCACACCTCCTCCTCCATGCTTCACGGTGGGAACCAGGCATGAAAGCCCCCCACCATCACACCTCCTCCTCCATGCTTCCGGTGGGAACCAGGCATGAAAGCCCCCCCACCATCACTCCTCCTCCTCCGTGCTTCATGGTGGGAACCAGGCATGAAAGCCCCCCACACCATCACACCTCCTCCTCCATGCTTCACGGTGGGAACCAGGCATGAAAGCCCCCCACACCATCACACCTCCTCCTCCGTGCTTCCGGTGGGAACCAGGCATGAAAGCCCCCACACCATCACACCTCCTCCTCCTTGCTTCACGGTGGGAACCAGGCATGAAAGCCCCCCACACCATCACACCTCCTCCTCCATGCTTCACGGTGGGAACCAGGCATGAAAGCCCCCCACACCATCACACCTCCTCCTCCATGCTTCACGGTGGGAACCAGGCATGCTTCACGGTGGGAACCAAGCCCCCCCCCACACCATCACACCTCCTCCTCCGTGCTTCACGGTGGGAACCAGGCATGAAAGCCCCCCACACCATCACACCTCCTCCTCCATGCTTCACGGTGGGAACCAGGCATGAAAGCCCCCCCCCCCACACCTCCTCCTCCATGGGAACCAGGCAGGCCCCCCCACACCATGAAAGCCCCCCCACACCTCACACCTCCTCCTCCATGCTTCACGGTAGGAACCAGGCATGAAAGCCCCCCCACACCATCACACCTCCTCCTCCGTGCTTCACGGTAGGAACCAGGCATGAAAGCCCCCACACCCCTCCTCCGTGCTTCAGGTGGGAACCACCATCACACCTCCTCCTCCTCCAGGTGAAAGCCCCCCACACCATCACACCTCCTCCGTGCTTCACGGTGGGAACCAGGCATGAAAGCCCCCCACACCATCACCTCCTCCTCCATGCTTCACGGTGGGAACCAGGCATGAAAGCCCCCACACCATCACACCTCCTCCTCCATGCTTCACGGTGGGAACCAGGCATGAAAGCCCCCCACACCATCACACCTCCTCCTCCATGCTTCACGGTGGGAACCAGGCATGAAAGCCCCCCACACCATCACACCTCCTCCTCCATGCTTCACGGTGGGAACCAGGCATGAAAGCCCCCCACACCATCACCTCCTCCTCCTCCTTCACGGTGGGAACCAGGCATGAAACCCCCCACACCATCACACCTCCTCCTCCATGCTTCACGGTGGGAACCAGGCATGAAAGCCCCCCACCATCACACCTCCTCCTCCATGCTTCACGGTGGGAACCAGGCATGAAAGCCCCCCCCCACACCTCCTCCTCCACCATCAGGCAGCCCCCACCTCCTCACCTCCTCCATGCTTCACGGTGGGAACCAGGCATGAAAGCCCCCCCCACACCATCACACCTCCTCCTCCATGCTTCACGGTGGGAACCAGGCATGAAAGCCCCCCACATCACACCTCCTCCTCCGTGCTTCACGGTAGGAACCAGGCATGAAACCCCCCCCACCCCATCACACCTCCCTCCTCCATGGGAACCAGGCATGAAAGCCCCCCACACCATCACACCTCCTCCTCGGGAACCGGTGGGAACCAGGCATGAAAGCCCCCCACACCATCACACCTCCTCCTCCATCCACGGTGGGAACCAGGCATGAAAGCCCCCCACACCATCACACCTCCTCCTCCATGCTTCACGGTGGGAACCAGGCATGGGAAAGGCATGAAAGCCCCCCACACCATCACACCTCCTCCTCCATGCTTCACGGTGGGAACCAGGGGAACCAGGCATGAAAGCCCCCCACACCATCACACCTCCTCCTCCATGCTTCACGGTGGGAACCAGGCATGAAAGCCCCCCCCCACACCATCTCACCTCCTCCTTGCTTCCACGGTGGGAACCAGGCATGAAAGCCCCCCCACACCATCACACCTCCTCCTCCATGCTTCACGGTGGGAACCAGGCATGTAGAATCCATCCGTTCAACCAAAAAGACACGGTTGGAACCAAAGATCTCAAATTTGGACTCATCAGACCAAAGCACAGATTCCCACTGGTCTAATGTCCATTCCTTGTGTTTCTTGGCCCAAACAAATCTCGTGTGCTTGTTGCCTCTCCTTAGCAGTGGTTTCCTAGCAGCTACTGGACCATGAAGGCCTGATTCAGTCTCCTCTTAACAGTTGTTCTAGAGATGTGTCTGCTGCTAGAACTCTGTGTGGCATTCATCTGGTCTCTAATCTGAGCTGCTGTTAACTTGTGATTTCTGAGGCTGGTGACTCAGATGAACTCCTGTGAGCCAGTTTCGTTGTAGCGCTTGATGGTTTTTGCGACTGCACTTGGGGACACAATCAAAGTTTTCGCAATTTTCCGGACTGACTGACTGACCTTCATTTGTTAAAGTAATGATGGCCACTCGTTTCTCTTTACTTAGCTGATTGGTTCTTGCCATAATATGAATTCTAACAGTTGTCCAATAGGGCTGTCGGCTGTGTATCAACCTGACTTCTGCACAACACAACTGATGGTCCCAACCCCATTAATAAGGAAAAAAATTCCACTAATTAACCCTGACAAGGCACACCTGTGAAGTGAAAACCATTTCAGGTGACTACCTCATGAAGCTCATTGAGAGAACACCAAGGGTTTGCAGAGTTATCAAAAAAGCAATAAGAAGTGATATATATTTATATATAATAAGGAGTGATATATACAGTATTTCTATACATGTATACTAACAGGGATGTAGCTGGCATTGATGTAGTCGGAGCACGGATCATCGTCTACGTAGGAAAGCTTCACTCTCGTCGAGTCGTCTGCAACACAGAGTCAGAAATACAGCAGTAACTAACTACCTAAATAATTAACTACCTAACTAACTAACTAACTACCTAAATAATTAACTACCTAACTAACTAACTAACTAACTACCTAAATAATTAACAAACTAACTACCTACCTAACTAACTACAGTCTACACAGCAGCAGTTCATGTAGACCAGACTCTAACTACAGCGTGTGTGTGTGTATGTGTGTGTGTATATGTATATAGTTGTGTGTGTGTGTGTGTGTGTGTGTGTGTGTGTGTGTGTGTGTGTGTGTGTGTGTGTGTGTGTGTGTGTCTGTGGTGTGACTCACAGGGCAGGATGTTGTTGTAGCGGTTCTTGCCGCGGTTCTCTGGCAGCAGAGCCGAGTCCAGCGGCTGGTTCCGGCCCACGTCCTTCAGGTCCTGACAGGAACATAACAACGTCACAACAAAACAACATAACAATGACACAACATAACAACATAACAACATAACATAACAATGACACAACATAACAACATAACAATGACACAACGTCACAACACAACAACATAAAAACATAACAATGACACAACGTAACAACATAACAACATAACAACATAACAATGACACAACGTCACAACGTCACAACATAACAATGACACAACATAACAACATAACAACATAATGACACAACGTAACAACACAACAACACAACAACACAACAACACAACAACATAACAATGACACAACGTAACAACATAACATAACAACATAACAATGACACAACGTAACAACGTAACAACATAACAACATAACAACATAACAATGACACAACGTAACAACATAACAACATAACAACATAACAATGACACAACGTAACAACATAACAACATAACAACATAACAACATAACAATGACACAACGTAACAACATAACAACATAACAACATAACAATGACACAACGTAACAACATAACAACATAACAACATAACAACATAACAACATAACAATGACACAACATAACAACCTAACGTCACAACGTCACAATGTAACAACGTAACAACGTTACAACGTAACAACAACCGTTAAACTGCTACACCCTGCTACACCCTGCTACACGCTGCTACACCCTGCTATGCCCTGCTACACCCTGCTACACCCTGCTATGCCCTGCTACACGCTGCTACACGCTGCTACACCCTGCTACATTCTGCTACGTTCTGCTATGCCCTGCTACACCCTGCTACATCCTGCTACGCCCTGCTACACCCTGCTACATTCTGCTACGTTCTGCTATGCCCTGCTACACCCTGCTACATCCTGCTACGCCCTGCTACACCCTGCTACATTCTGCTACGTTCCGCTATGTTCTGCTATGCCCTGCTATGCCCTGCTACACCCTGCTACACCTTGCTACGTTATGCTACGTTCTGCTACACCCTGCTACACCCTGCTACGCCCTGCTACACCCTGCTATGTTATGCTACGTTCTGCTATGCCCTGCTACACCCTGCTATGTTATGCTACGTTCTGCTATGCCCTGCTACACCTTGCTATGTTCTGATATGCCATGCTACACCCTGCTACGTTGTGACACCCTGTGACTGTGTGCTCGTTTCCATGGTAACAACTGACCTCGTACTCCTGGGACAGCAGGTAGTTGGAGTCGGCCTGCAGTTTGATGAAATGACTCTCAAAGTTCACCGTCTTTATGGGACTGAAGGACACAAAACTACATGTTATATATATATATATATATATATATATATATATATATATATATATATATGATAGTGCAGAGGAGTCGTTGGGATTTCTCACCTGGACACTCGGCGGTTCCTGAGGAATAAAAAGAAGAAGAGAATAATAATGAAAGTGAAGAAGTCAGAGGTGACACAAGAGATCCTAAATGTTCCTACGGCTTTATTAAGAGATCCTAAATGTTCCTACAGCTTTATTAAGAGATCCTAAATGTTCCTACGGCTTTTTATTAAGAGATCCTAAATGTTCCTACAGCTTTATTAAGAGATCCTAAATGTTCCTACAGCTTTATTAAGAGATCCTAAATGTTCCTACAGCTTTATTAAGAGATCCTAAATGTTCCTACAGCTTTATTAAGAGATCCTAAATGTTCCTACAGCTTTATTAAGAGATCCTAAATGTTCCTACAGCTTTATTAAGAGATCCTAAATGTTCCTACAGCTTTATTAAGAGATCCTAAATGTTCCTACGGCTTTATTAAGAGATCCTAAATGTTCCTACGGCTTTATTAAGAGATCCTAAATGTTCCTACGGCTTTATTAAGAGATCCTAAATGTTCCTACGGCTTTATTAAGAGATCCTAAATATTCCTACGGCTTTATTAAGAGATCCTAAATGTTCCTACAGCTTTATTAAGAGATCCTAAATGTTCCTACGGCTTTATTAAAGGGAAACTACCTGCATCGGTGTCTGAGGGACTGATGTCAACATCAATCAGCTGTACTACAGACAAGGCTTCAACATGGGGGGTGAGATCTCCAATTATCTGGGGGTCCCGGGACACTATCTGGGGGGGTCCCGGGACACTTCTGCATGCAGTAGCAGTTTTTGGCACGTGCTGCCCAGGGCAGCATTTTTATATTATTGTTGTTCTCTGCTCTTGTTACATTTTCTATATTTCTGATGGTATATATTTTTGGCACATTATATATATATATATATATATATATAAATATATATATATATATATATATATATATATATATATATAATTATAACAACGTAAGGGAAAGAAAAAATTATATTTCTCAATTGCAGAAATCCTTCATTTGAGACAGAATCCAGTTATTTAACTGTTGTAATTACAACAGGAAACACTGTTCACCTCCAACTTTACCAAAACACAATTTACATAATTCTGCACAAAATATGACAGTATAGGTTATCAGAACTTATAATAAATATACACTATAACATAGTAATTCTGTAAAATTCTGCAATTTTGTTATGTTTATTTTTTGGGGTCTCACCCTGGGTGTAATTCAATGTAGAACCGCCACTGTCTGCATGGATTTTTACCCTCCTGGTGTCCTCGGGTCAAATTTGACAAAAACGTTTATATATATATATATATATAAATATTTCTTTCTACAAATTCTCCCAAAACATAACGTAGATGGTTCCATTACTCTTTACAAGTAAAATAAATGATCAGTTCACTACTTTCATTGAGTTTGGGTGTTATTCCATCTTATAGCGTTTGAATTTTTTTTTTTATCAAAAAATGTTGGAAAAAAACAACAAAAACGTCGAAAAAATGTGAAGAAAAATCGACAAAAGCATCAAACATTTATTAAAAAAGAGTTGAAAAAAAAAAGTGACCAAAAAGTCAAAAACAAAAACACCAGAAAAACATCGGAAAAAAGTGACGAACTTTTTTGAAAAAAGTGACAAAAACATGACCCAGAAAATAAAGAAGTTGCGTAGTCGATGGGAAGACAACACAAGGGTTAACACAGCAACAAACACGCCGAAAATACCTCAAAAAAGGCGACAAAAGAAGTTTTTGTCTATTTCAACGTTTTTCCTCCTTTCTTGTTGTTGTTTTTGGCAAATTTTCAATCCATGCAGACGTGTCCCAGGACCTCCCAACCCCCCATGCTGAACCCAAAGTTACGCCCTTGGAGTACAGTATGTAGTATTATAAGTCATAAAGTCAGTATTATACAGTAAGCAGTAGGGTTGGGTATTGTCTGGGCTTTTTCTGATACCAGTGTTTAAAATGGTGCCGGTGCCTGAACTGATACTTTTTTAATAAAGTTTAAAAAAAAAAGAACAAAAGAAGGGAAGCAAACAACACTCAGCGGCTTGTTTATTGCTGAGGCCGTATGGTCAAAATTAAAGATGTAATAATAATGTAATAACTATAACTTATTTCACCAGTAAATAGCTGTTGAACGACAAAAACAACCACCAGATGGGAAAAGGGTATTTTAAAATAACTGTGAATGCACCACGAGGCTACCTGTTTCAAGTGAACGTACCTTCTCTGTTGTTTAATCCCGACAACGGCAGAGCAGACTGTTAGTTCCCACTGTTGGAGTCCTCTCCAGTAAAATACAGTCACACTTTACACTGTTTAATGTTAGCTGTCAGCATTTTAACTATTGGGTTTAATCCAGCTGCTAGCTAAAGCTAGGCTAACGTTACCTTTCATGTCAGGTGTAGTGTAAAGTCAGGCACCGAAATGAGACACCGAAATTTTCGTTCTTATTCGGTCTCGTTACTACGGTTTAGGTTGACACCGGTGCCCTATTGGCACTGTGTTTCGGTACCCAACCCTAATAAGCAGAATCTTTACCCTCTGACTCCGTGGAGGACTGAAGTTGGAACATCTCTCCTCATGTTCATCCTGATGCTCATTCTCTCCTCCACCCTGAAACACACACACACACACACACACACACACACAGACACACACACACACACAGAGACACACACACACACACACACACACACACACACACACACACACACACACACAGACACACACACACACACACACACACACACACACACACACACACACACACACACACACACACACACACACACACACACACACACACACACACACACACACACACACACACACACACACACACACACACACACACACACACACACACACACACACACACACAACACACACACACACACACACACACACAGATAGTAGAACTTCAACTCCCAGACAGTCACATGATCAACAAAAGGGGTGGAGATAGTCACACTTTGCAGTTTGTGTTTGTGTGTACTCCCACAGTGTTTGTGTGTACTCCCACAGTGTTTGTGTGTACTCACACTTTGCGAGCCTTCTGTCTGCAGACCAGCAGAACGGTGACTCCCACCATCATGACGATGAGGAACATGGCGGCGCTGATTCCCTCGATCACGCCGCTCAGAGGCTCTGAGGGACGACACAACCACACACATAAAAACATTTAAAAATTAAACTAATGTTAGTCTCCTTTTCATTCAGGACTCAGAAGAAGAATAACCTAAATACGTTACCTTTTCTTTGTTTCATCTAGAAAAAATATGTAATAATTAGGACCCACCAGACTCCATGTAAAAAATCAGGATTTTTAGTGTGTATAGAGCCAGCATATCTCCACCAGACTCCATGTAAATAATCAGGATTTTTAGCGTGTATAGATCCAGCATATCTCCACCAGACTCCATGTAAATAATCAGGACTTTTAGCGTGTATAGAGCCAGCATATTTCCACCAGACTCCATGTAAATAATCAGGACTTTTAGCATGTATAGAGCCAGCATATTTCCACCAGACTCCATGTAAATAATCCGGACTTTTATCATCGTAAAACACACTTCATTCAAAGTGGACAGAAACTAAATAAAACTACCAAAAGCCGTCTTGGTTCATCTTTCCACTGTTCCAACAATCACAAACATGGATTCTGGTGGAGATATGCTGGCTCTATACACGCTAAAAGTCTGGATTATTTACATGGAGTCTGGTGGAGATATGCTGGCTCTATACATGCTAAAAGTCTTGATTATTTACATGGAGTCTGGTGGAGATATGCTGGCTCTATACACGCTTAAAGTCCTGATTATTTACATGGAGTCTGGTGGAGTTTGGTGATGGTGATTTCGGGGCTGTTTCATGTTAAACTAAAAGGATTTTACTCTTTAACTAAAAGGTCTATCTCTGTAGGGATCCATCCCATAATGTTGTCAGACACTTAGAATAACAATCTGAGTCTGTCAGCAGCAACAACAGAACTGAACTATTGAAATGTTTGAGAGTGTAAACGTGGAGCATACCTGGCTCGGTGACGACCGGCAGTGACAGGTACGTGTCACTGTACAGCGGAGAGCTGAAGTCATTCTTCTCTTCATCAAACAGCTGAGTGAACGCTCGGACACTGAGCCTGCACACACAAATCAAAACTCATTTAAATATATATAATTCAAACATGATGGAGATCACATTGATGCAACACTTGCAGTTATTTGTGGATATTTCTGCACATGTAAAACTGATAAGTTTTTCAGCGTTTTAGACACAGAGCTAAAACTACCCCAAAGAGACACAAAGCACATACAATGATGCATCAAATGACCACAGAGACCCAAAACAACCCCAAAGAAAACCCCAAAAGACACATTAAATGTGTAGGGTGATTGCTTTATTTTTTAAATTGAAAAACGTAACATTTTCTTGTAGAAGGATGCCCAAACCCCCGCCACAAACTGAGGGAAAACACTGACCTGTAGGCAGTTTTGGGTTTCAGTGGTCCGTCACAGAACAGGTTCCGGTCTCTGCGGGTCTCTGGATCACAGGAGCCACCCAGTGAGTCCATCCCCGTGCCCACGGTGATCTGGAAGCTTTGGTTGCTGCCGACGCTGCTGTCGCTGCACTGACTGCGGAAGAAGCCGCTCTGGTAGCATTTTATGGAGCTGTTGGATTTATATTCCAGGTAGGAGGGCAGAGGGTGCTGCTGCTCCGGCTGCTGCTCATCCACACCTGCAAACAGCAAAATATCAAATCAACATTACATTTATTAAGATTTTTTTTCCGATTGCTTACATGAGTCAGTCAAAAGTGAAGCCACATTGTCAAAACTCTTCACATAGTCAGAGAAACCAGTTTGTGTTAACTAGTCTCTCATTTATAGTGCTGTGGAGTAAGGCTGCGGCTACACCACAGATGCATTCTTGGATAAGAGATTAAACTCTCTGCGTTGTTTGCATTTCTTTAAACCAATCACAATGGTCTAATCTCCAGAAAAAGGAAACTCCTCATCCAATATTAAAAGTAGTTAACTGTTGACACGATACAGTAATGTGAGCTAATTAAATCAGCTGATACATGGTTAAACCTCATTGGCTCTTACTAGTGTATCTCCGTGTGTACTTCATCCACAGCAATCCCACCAATCAGTCCCAAAACCTCCTAGTTTGAGAGGAAATTATCTAACATGTTCTTTATAAAACCTCCCAGTTAGAGAGGAAATGATCTAACATATTCTTTATAAAACCTCCCAGTTAGAGAGGAAATGATCTAAACATATTCTTTATAAAACCTCCCAGTTAGAGAGGAAATGATCTAACATATTCTTTATATAACCTCCCAGTTAGAGAGGAAATTATCTAACATATTCTTTATAAAACCTCCCAGTTAGAGAAGAAATGATCTAAACATATTCTTTATAAAACCTCCCAGTTAGAGAGGAAATGATCTAACATATTCTTTATAAAACCTCCCAGTTAGAGAGGAAATGATCTAAACATATTCTTTATAAAACCTCCCAGTTAGAGAGGAAATGATCTAACATATTCTTTATAAAACCTCCCAGTTAGAGAGGAAATGATCTAAACATATTCTTTATAAAACCTCCCAGTTAGAGAGGAAATGATCTAACATATTCTTTATAAAACCTCCCAGTTAGAGAGGAAATGATCTAAACATATTCTTTATAAAACCTCCCAGTTAGAGAGGAAATGATCTAAACATATTCTTTATAAAACCTCCCAGTTAGAGAGGAAATGATCTAACATATTCTTTATATAACCTCCCAGTTAGAGAGGAAATTATCTAACATATTCTTTATATAACCTCCCAGTTAGAGAGGAAATTATCTAACATATTCTTTATATAACCTCCCAGTTAGAGAGGAAATGATCTAATATATTCTTTATATAACCTCCCAGTTAGAGAGGAAATGATCTAACATATTCTTTATAAAACCTCCCAGTTAGAGAGGAAATGATCTAACATATTCTTTATAAAACCTCCAAGTTAGAGAGGAAATTACCTAAACATGTATATATTACCTTGAGACTCGGTCACCACCACAGCAAAGAACTTGATGGCTCCGTTGACGTCGCTGAACCAGCTGCAGTTAAACCTGAAGAAGATGGAGGACTTGGTGACGATGGCGGAGCGGTCGCTGACCCGAGTACTGAGGGGGGGCACCGGGGGACCTGTGGGAGTTGGAAACACGTCGAACATTAATTATAAAAGTGTCCCTCATGTCTTTACTAGACCTGCAACTAACAATTATGTTCACTGTGGATTAATCTCTGCAACCAACATCATCTCTAACAAGTCCAAAACAACCTCGAACAAAAGCACCAAAAACTTCAATACAGCGTTAAAAGTCAAAAAAAGTGACAACTTCGAAAAATCTCCAAACCTCAAAAGAATCATCAGAAATGTAAAAAGTGCCCAAACATTGACAACTTTGAAGAAATTACATGAAAACCGCGGGAAAAGCTACAAAAAGGTTAAAAAAATGAAAACAAAAACATTGAAAAAAACATTGAAATTATTTTTCAAAAGTCAACATCCCATAGCAACTAATGGATTAAATTTCATGTATAGTTGTGCAGTGCTTACGGTCGATCATGGTGACCACGCTGTCCCGGGCCTCCTCGCTGGTCGTCCGGTCCGAAATGACCTTCACAGAGACGCTGTAGCGTCGGTGCGGCTCCAGCTGTGTGATGCGGTATGTGGTGGCGTCTCTGCCGGTGCGTCGGGAGTAGACTAGGACCTGCGAGTCCTGACGCAGACACTCAATGGTGTACGAGTCAAAATCGGCTTCCGGCGGCGCCCACGAACACGAGATAGAGGTTGAGCTCTGAGGACGGCAGTGCAGGCCGTGCACTCGCTCCGGCTCTGCAGACACACAAATACACAAGTAGAGATACTCAGAATCTTAAGTACTCTACAGAGGATGGGCACTCGCTCCGGCTCTTCAGAGACGGACAGATACTCAGAAACTTAAGAACAAATGCAACACAAAGGCAACAAAAACATTGCCAAAAAAGCAACAAAAATGGTCTATGGTTTTGGTTGAGGAGCAATTCTGTATGTTTATATGAACCTACTGGTGCGGATGATGTTGTGGATGGGTGTGCTGTAGGTGCGCGTGGCCCTGGGCTCGGGTTCGGGTTATTGTATATGATTTTATGAACCTACTGGTGCGGATGATGTTGTGGATGGGTGTGCTGTAGGTGCGCGCGGGCCCTGGGCTCGGGTTCGGGTTATTGTATATGATTTTATGAACCTACTGGTGCGGATGATGTTGTGGATGGGTGTGCTGTAGGTGCGCGTGGCCCTGGGCTCGGGTTCGGGTTATTGTATATGATTTTATGAACCTACTGGTGCGGATGCTGTTGTGGATGGGTGTGCTGTAGGTGCGCGTGGGCTCGGCGATGCCGCTGACGCTGCGCAGGCTGAAGGTGTACAGCCGGCCGGGGAACATCCCTCTCAGGATGCGGCTGCCCGCTGTGGGGCTGTGGTACGGGTTGATAACTGCCAGCTGGTCCCGAGGAGTCCACTCCAGGTCGAAGTCGTCGAAGTCGGAGTTGGCAGGAACGCTCCACGTGATCTCCAGGGAGGTGTTGGTGACCCCTCCAAACAGGAAGGAGCTGGGAGGGTTCGGAGCTGAGCACCACACAAACGACACACACAAGGAAAGGCTTCCTGTTAGGGTGGGGTTCATGCTCTCTGCACAGATTACTGACTTTGTTACAATGTCCTTACAAATGCATGGTTAACAATTAATCATAATAGTTGGAGACTTGGAAACTTGAATATAATAATCGCTTTTGTAATTAACTAAATGTCTCAGACTTCCCTGATATTCCCTGGTATATCCTGGTATTGCCTGGTATTTCCTTATATTCCCTGGTATTCCTTGGTATTCCCTGGTATTCCTTTGTATTCCCTGGTATTCCCTGGTATTTCCTGATATTCCCTGGTATTCCTTGGTATTCCCTGGTATTCCCTGGTATTCCTTGGTATTCATTGGTATTCCTTGGTATTCCCTGGTATTCCTTGGTATTCCATGGTATTCCCTGGTATACCCCTGGTATTCCCTGGTATTCCTTGGTATTCCCTGGTATTCACTGGTATACCCTGGTATTCCCTGGTATTTTTTGGTATTCCCTGGTATTCCATGGTATTCCCTGGTATTTTCTGGTATTCCCTAATATTCCCTAGTATTCCCTAGTATTTCCTGGTATTCCCTGGTATTCCATGGTATTCCCTATTATTCCCTGATTTTCCCTAGTATTCCCTAATATTCCCTGGTATTCCCTGGTATTCCCTAGTATTCCCTGGTATTCCCTATTATTACCTGATATTCCCTAGTATTCCCTGGTATTCCTTGGTATTTCCTGGTATTCCTTGGTATTTCCTGATATTCCCTGATATTCCCTAGTATTCCCTAATATTCTATGGTATTCCCTGGTATTCCCTGATATTTCCTAATATTCCCTGGTATTCCCTGGTATTTCCTGATATTCCCTGGTATTCCAGGAGCATCAGTAACAAACGTCTCACCGGTGCGTCCCAGCGTGCTGGCGCTGTTGCTCAGCTCTCCGCTGAGACTCTTCAGCTCGGCCCGGTACCGCCGCCCAGGAACCAGGTCGGAGAAGACGAACTGGCTGACCTCTGGACCCAGCGGCTGCTCGGCGCGCTCAGAGCCGTCGGGGTTGTAGAGCGACAGCAGGAAGCTGCTCAGATCGCCACCGCCACGCTCCCAGCTCACCCACAGGGCGTCAGACTGGTTCCCACTGCGAGCCGTCAGAGATGCCACAACGGCTGGGACTAAAGACCAGACAGAAGACCAACACTTAATCTAAACTTTGGTTCATAAGTATTTTACTGTTAACAGACAATGAAATGATGATTCATCATGTTTACTTATTATAAGTTTGTTGGCTAAACTCAACTGTACCCACCAGACCCAGACAGCTGATTAGTTGCTATTTGCCCCCCTTCACCTGTTCAGGCCCAGACAGCTGATTGGTTGCTCACCTGTGTGGGCCCAGACAGCTGATTGGTTGCTCACCTGTGCAGGCCCAGACAACTGATTGGTTGCTCACCTGTGCGGGCCCAGACAGCTGATTGGTTGCTCACCTGTGCGGGCCCAGACAGCTGATTGGTTGCTCACCTGTGCGGGCCCAGACAGCTGATTGGTTGCTCACCTGTGCGGGCCCAGACAGCTGATTGGTTGCTCACCTGTGCGGGCCCAGACAGCTGATTGGTTGCTGTGTTCTCCGCTAAGCGTGACCACCACCATGCGGTACGCGGCGCCGGGTCGGAGACCCTGGAAGGAAACCTGCTGACTGCTGGACTGGCTGCGGCGTCGCTCCTGCAGCGAGTCGTCACTTTTATACAACGAGATCTCGTAACGGTCGAAGTCCCCTTCAGGCGGAGACCAGCGGAACGACAGAGCGCTGGTTGAGTTGGCTTTAACGGAGAGATCGGTGACGGCTGCAGGGCCTGGCAAGAAGGAAGGACAACACTTTCATTAATACACAAAAACACTTTCATGTATCTATCTATATATCTATCTATCTATCTATCTATCTATCCATCTATTAATCTATCTATATATTCATCTATCTATCTATCCATCTATCCATCTATCCATCTATCCATCTATCTATCCATCTATTAATCTATCTATCTATCCGTCAATCTATCATCTATTAATCTATCTATCTATATATCTATCTATCCATCAATCTATCCATCTATTAATCTATTCATCTAACTATCTCTCCATTTCTCTATCTAGCTCTCTATCTCTCTATCTCTCTCTATCTCTCTATCCATCTATCCATCTATCCATCTATCCATCCATCCATCCATCCATCCATCTATCCATCCATCCATCCATCCATCCATCCATCTATCTATCCATCCATCCATCCATTGTCTTACGTGTGCGAGCATCGGCGCTGACCCCTGGGCTGTGGACCCCCCCACTGGTGGTCTGGACCATGACTCGGTACTTTTTCCCTGGGGTGAGGCCTTCGAACCTGAACGCTGTGTGTCCGGAGGGCTGGAAGGAGTGAGTCAGCAGACTTCCTCTCTCGTCCAGGAGCTGCAGGAAGTAGCCGTCCGACACGCCGAGAGCTTCCTGCCAGCGGAGCGCCAGGCTGCAGGTTGAGAGATCCTCCACCTGGAGCGCCGTCACCGCCACCGGCACTGAACACACACACACAGGTAAATATTACAATACTGAACACACACACAGGTAAATATTACACTACTGAACACACACACACACACAGGTAAATATTACACTACTGAACACACACACAGGTAAATATTACACTACTGAACACACACACACAGGTAAATATTACACTACTGAACACACACACACAGGTAAATATTACACTACTGAACACACACACAGGTAAATATTACACTGCTGAACACACACAGGTAAATATTACACTGCTGAACACACAGGTAAATATTACACTACTGAACACACACAGGTAAATATTACACTACTGAACACACACACAGGTAAATATTACACTACTGTGTATACTGTGTCCTGTAAAAGTAAAGTAAAATGTAGTACAATGTAGTAAAATGTGTTACCTGTGCGAAAGTGCAGTAAAGTCTAGTAGTGTGTTACCTGTGTGTCCTGTGAAAGTGCAGTAAAGTGTAGCAGTGTGTTACCTGTGTGTCCTGTGAGAGGACAGTAAAGTCTAGTAATGTGTTACCTGTGTGTCCTGTGAAAGTGCAGTAAAGTGTAGTAGTGTTACCTGTGTGTCCTGTGAGAGGACAGTAAAGTGTAGCAGTGTGTTACCTGTGTGTCCTGTGAGAGGACAGTAAAGCGTAGCAGTGTGTTACCTGTGTGTCCTGTGAGAGGACAGTAAAGTGTAGTAGTGTTACCTGTGTGTCCTGTGAGAGGACAGTAAAGTGTAGCAGTGTGTTACCTGTGTGTCCTGTGAGAGGACAGTAAAGCGTAGCAGTGTGTTACCTGTGCGTCCTGTGAGAGGACAGTAAAGCGTAGCAGTGTGTTACCTGTGCGTCCTGTGAGAGGACAGTAAAGCGTAGCAGTGTGTTACCTGTGTGTCCTGTGAGAGGACAGTAAAGCGTAGCAGTGTGTTACCTGTGTGTCCTGTGAGAGGACAGTAAAGCGTAGCAGTGTGTTACCTGTGTGTCCTGTGAGAGGACAGTAAAGCGTAGCAGTGTGTTACCTGTGTGTCCTGTGAGAGGACAGTAAAGTGTAGCAGTGTGTTACCTGTGTGTCCTGTGAGAGGACAGTAAAGCGTAGCAGTGTGTTACCTGTGTGTCCTGTGAGAGGACAGTAAAGTGTAGCAGTGTGTTACCTGTGCGTCCGGCGGCCGTGTTGTTGTTGAGCAGTTCTCCACTGATAGATTGGACCGTGATGTTGTACGTCTGTCCCGGCTGCAGCGAGCCGAACGTCACCTCGTTGTGGTGTTTGAGGACGGGCCGGACGTCCAGCTGTCGGTCGTCTCGGAACAGAAACACCGAGTATCCGTCCACGTCGCCCGGGCCGGGAGTCCAGCTCACCTTCAGACTGCTGCTGTCACCGTCGTTAGTCACCTGGATGTTCTTCACTTTACTGGGAACTGGAACACAAAACAACAGCTTTTAAAAAAAAAACAATTATAACCTCAAAAAACATGACAAAATGGAGCCTGACAAGCCAGACCCACATCCAGATGTTGGGTCTGGGAACTCACCATTGGCTGCGCTCAATACGATGGTCAGGATAAACGGTTTTCTTTTAAATTCCCTCTGCACCAATAGGATAGTGCTACAACCAACCAGAGCAAAGAAGAAGGTAGAGGAACTAGTTGATAGATTAAACTTTGTCCGTATCCGGTCGGCAAAACTCCCAACACATCTTCCTTTTTTAAGTATGACTTCAGAGCCATTCTTTGTTCTTTTCTCAAAGAAAAGCTGAACTCCAAGTCTTCCAGAAGACCTCTGTTCACCAGCAGCAGCAGTCATAAGCCCCGCCCACCAACTCTATACACGATGTGATTCTAGGCTACCTAAAATGTCAAAAAAAAACCTGACAAAAACTCATCCTGCGACTGTCAGACCCAAGGAGAACATGCAGTGAACGAGGTTCTCACCAACACAGTCCCACTCCCATCATGTCAGAAAGCCACGCTTGGTCCGGCATCTTTGGTATTTGTTATTGACGTAAAAAGTCTCCTTTAGCGTCATATTTAGACGAGCTTGGTCGGGACTTTTACCGTCACTTTTTGGCGCTCTGGGTCGGGACGTACGTTTAACTGACACGCGGCACAAGAACGGGACAGTTAGGTTTAGGAAAAGATGGTGGGTGGGGTGTGGTTACAAAATGTACGTTTCAGCGACACGCGGGACAAGAACAGGACACAAACCCTGGGCCTGTGTTGTTTGACCCATCCACCCCCCCAACCTGCCTCCTTACAAGGAGTTTTGGCTTTCATACTACTCTCTACTGTTGTCTCTCTACATACTACTCTCTACTGCTGTCTCTCTACATACTACTCTCTACCGCTGTCTCTCTACATACTACTCTCTACTGCTGTCTCTCTACATATTACTCTCTCTACTGTTGTCTCTCTACATACTACTCTCTACTGCTGTCTCTCTACATACTACTCTCTACTGTTGTCTCTCTACATACTACTCTCTACTGCTGTCTCTCTACATACTACTCTCTACCGCTGTCTCTCTACATACTACTCTCTACTGCTGTCTCTCTACATATTACTCTCTACTGTTGTCTCTCTACATACTACTCTCTACTGCTGTCTCTCTACATACTACTCTCTACTGTTGTCTCTCTACATACTACTCTCTACTGCTGTCTCTCTACATACTACTCTCTCTCTACATACTACTCTCTACCGCTGTCTCTCTACATACTACTCTCTACTGCTGTCTCTCTACATACTACTCTCTACTGCTGTCTCTCTACATACTACTCTCTCTCTACATACTACTCTCTACTGCTGTCTCTCTACATACTACTTTCTACTGCTGTCTCTCTACATACTACTCTCTACCGCTGTCTCTCTACATACAACTCTCTACTGCTGTCTCTCTACATATTACTCTCTACTGTGTCTCTACATACTACTCTCTACCGCTGTCTCTCTACATACTACTCTCTACTGCTGTCTCTCTACATACTACTCTCTACTGCTGTCTCTCTACTTCTTTCTCTCTACATACTACTCTCTACCGCTGTCTCTCTACATACTACTCTCTAATGTTGTCTCTCTACATACTACTCTCTACTGTTGTCTCTCTACATACTACTCTCTACTGTTGTCTCTCTACATACTACTCTCTACTGCTGTCTCTCTACATACTACTCTCTACTGCTGTCTCTCTACATATTACTCTCTACTGTTGTCTCTCTACATACTACTCTCTACTGCTGTCTCTCTACATACTACTCTCTACTGCTGTCTCTCTACATACTACTCTCTACTGCTGTCTCTCTACATACTACTCTCTCTCTACATACTACTCTCTACCGCTGTCTCTCTACATACTACTCTCTAATGTTGTCTCTCTACATACTACTCTCTACTGTTGTCTCTCTACATACTACTCTCTACTGTTGTCTCTCTACATACTACTCTCTACTGCTGTCTCTCTACATACTACTCTCTACTGCTGTCTCTCTACATATTACTCTCTACTGTTGTCTCTCTACATACTACTCTCTACTGCTGTCTCTCTACATACTACTCTCTACTGTTGTCTCTCTACATACTACTCTCTACTGCTGTCTCTCTACATACTACTCTCTCTCTACATACTACTCTCTACCGCTGTCTCTCTATATACTACTCTCTACTGCTGTCTCTCTACATACTACTCTCTACTGCTGTCTCTCTACATACTACTCTCTCTACATACTACTCTCTACCGCTGTCTCTCTACATACTACTCTCTAATGTTGTCTCTCTACATACTACTCTCTACTGTTGTCTCTCTACATACTACTCTCTCTCTACTACTCTCTTGTCTCTCTACATACTACTCTCTAATGTTGTCTCTCTACATACTACTCTCTACTGCTGTCTCTCTACATACTACTCTCTCTCTACATACTACTCTCTACTGCTGTCTCTCTACATACTACTCTCTACTGCTGTCTCTCTACATACTACTCTCTCTCTACATACTACTCTCTACCGCTGTCTCTCTACATACTACTCACTAATGTTGTCTCTCTACATACTACTCTCTACTGTTGTCTCTCTACATACTACTCTCTACTGCTGTCTCTCTACATACTACTCTCTCTCTACATACTACTCTCTACTGCTGTCTCTCTACATACTACTCTCTACTGCTGTCTCTCTACATACTACTCTCTACCGCTGTCTCTCTACATACTACTCTCTACTGCTGTCTCTCTACATATTACTCTCTACTGCTGTCTCTCTACATACTACTCTCTACCGCTGTCTCTCTACATACTACTCTCTACTGCTGTCTCTCTACATACTACTCTCTACTGCTGTCTCTCTACATACTACTCTCTCTCTACATACTACTCTCTACCGCTGTCTCTCTACATACTACTCTCTAATGTTGTCTCTCTACATACTACTCTCTACTGTTGTCTCTCTACATACTACTCTCTACTGTTGTCTCTCTACATACTACTCTCTAATGTTGTCTCTCTACATACTACTCTCTACTGCTGTCTCTCTACATACTACTCTCTCTCTACATACTACTCTCTACTGCTGTCTCTCTACATACTACTCTCTCTCTACATACTACTCTCTACCGCTGTCTCTCTACATACTACTCACTAATGTTGTCTCTCTACATACTACTCTCTACTGTTGTCTCTCTACATACTACTCTCTACTGTTGTCTCTCTACATACTACTCTCTACTGCTGTCTCTCTACATACTACTCTCTACATACTACTCTCTACTGTTGTCTCTCTACATACTACTCTAATGTTGTCTCTCTACATACTACTCTCTACTGCTGTCTCTCTACATACTACTCTCTACTGCTGTCTCTCTACATACTACTCTCTACTGTTGTCTCTCTACATACTACTCTCTACTGTTGTCTCTCTACATACTACTCTCTACTGTTGTCTCTCTACATACTACTCTCTACCATTGTCTCTCTACATACTACTCTCTACATACTACTCTAGTAGTACTACTATTTTCTAGAGATGTTCCGATACCGATACCAGTATCGGTATCGGCTCCGATACTGCCTAAAACGTTGGTATCGGTTTCAGGAAGTACTGGAGTTTATGCACCGATCCGATACCACGTAATAAAGCCCTAAAGAAAATCTACGTTAAAGTAGTTTATTTATGTTTTTTTTCCGTTATAACTGACTGTCAAACTGGACAATAAAAGAAAGTTCTGGGGCATTCATTGTTTGTGTTTGTTCATGTTTCACAAAGATAGAAATAATATCACATCCATACAGGGATAATAGTATACAGCTGTTAAAACATAATAAAATATATGACACACTGGTATCGGATCGGTACTCGGTATCGGGCGATACACAAGTTCAGGTATCAGAATCGGTATCGGGAAGCAAAAAATGGTACCAAAAATGGGCCATCTCTACTATTTTCTCTCTTAATCCTATTATCTTCTGTCCGTATAATCTTCTTTGTTATCTTCCGCGCCACGGCCGAGCTGCTGCTCGGTTTGTTCCATAGAGACGCTAAGGGTGATTTTGGTAAATGAAGCTGAGAGACACTGACGAAGGGCAGTATTTTACGAGTTGGGAGTGAGAGCGGGTGGTTCTGACCTGTGCGTCCTTGGATGAAGCGGGCCCTCTGGTTCGGCCCGCTGAAGGTAGACACCAGGATCTTGTAGAGGCGTCCGGGCGTGAGCGAGGCCAGCGAGCACGCTCCCACGCCGGCGCCCAGCGTCACTGGGGGAAACACCTTCATGTCGTTAAACAGCAGCTGCACCTCGTAGTGATCCACATCGCCCGGAGCAGCCAACCACGTCACACGCAAGTCCTCTGTCCCCTGGCCCACCAGAACCAGAGACCGGACCGCCGCTGGAACTATAGGCACAGAGACAGGTTAGAGAGAGACAGACAGGTTAGAGAGAGAGACAGCCAACCACGTCACACGCAAGTCCTCTGTCCCCTGGCCCGCCAGAACCAGAGACCGGACCGCCGCTGGAACTATAGGCACAGAGACAGGTTAGAGAGAGACAGACAGGTTAGAGAGAGAGACAGCCAACCACGTCACACGCAAGTCCTCTGTCCCCTGGCCCGCCAGAACCAGAGACCGGACCGCCGCTGGAACTATAGGCACAGAGACAGGTTAGAGAGAGACAGACAGGTTAGAGAGAGAGACAGCCAACCACGTCACACGCAAGTCCTCTGTCCCCTGGCCCACCAGAACCAGAGATCGGACCGCCGCTGGAACTATATGCACAGAGACAAGTTAGAGAGAGAGACAGACAGGTTAGAGAGAGAGACAGACAGACAGACAGACAGACAGAGAAAGATGGACAGACTATTTTAAAAGCCCAGGCTGCTCTGATTGGTCAGCATTTTCTATATTGGAAGCGAGCTTCAAACACTAACTTCTGTTTTTGTGAATGGGAGGGTGAGAGGGTGAAAGGGTAAGAGGGTAAGAGGGTGAGAAGGTGAGAGGGTAAGAGGGTAAGAGAGTGAGAAGGTGAGTGGGTAGGAGGGTGAGAGAGTGAGAAGGTGAGTGGGTAAGAGGGTGAGAGAGTGAGAAGGTGAGAGGGTAAGAGGGTAAGAGGGTAAGAAGGTGAGAGGGTAAGAGGGTGAGAGGGTGAGAAGGTGAGAAGATGAGATGGTGAGAAGGTGAGATGGTGAGAGGGTGAGTGGGTAAGAGGGTGAGAGAGTGAGAAGGTAAGAGGGTGAGAGGGTGAGTTGGTGAGAAGGTGAGAAGGTGAGATGGTAAGAGGGTGAGAGGATGAGAGGGTGAGAGGGTGAGAGGATGAGAGGGTGAGATGGTAAGAGGGTTAGAGGGTGAGAAGGTGAGTGGGTGAGAAGGTGAGAAGGTGAGATGGTGAGAGGATGAGAGGGTGAGAGGGTGAGAGGGTGAGAAGGTGAGTGGGTGAGTGGGTGAGAAGGTGAGAAGGTGAGATGTTAAGAGGGTGAGAGGGTGAAAGTGTGAGAAGGTGAGTGGGTGAGAAGGTGAGAAGGTGAGATGGTAAGAGAGTGAGAGGATGAGAAGGTGAGAGGGTGAGAGGATGAGAAGGTGAGAAGGTGAGAGGGTGAACGGGTGAGAGGGTGAGATGGTGAGTGGGTGAGAGGGTGAGAGGGTGAGAAGGTCAGAGGGTGAAAGGGAGAGAGGGTGAGAAGGTGAGAGGGTGAAAGGGTGAGAGGGTGAGATGGTGAGATGGTGAGTGGGTGAGAGGATGAGACAGTGAGAGGGTGAGAGGGTGAGAGGATGAGAAGGTGAGAGGGTGAGAGGGGTCTTACGGGTGCGTCCGTGGGTGGAGGTGCTGGTTTGGGACATCCCGCTGCAGGTGCTCACCAGCACGGTGTAGAGTCTGCCGGGTACCAGACCGCTGAACACACACTCGCTCTGCGTCGCCAACACCGTCTGGTTCTGTACGAACGCGTTGTTGTGCTTGATGGATACCACGTAGAAGTCAAAGTCTCCGGCCGCCGGGCGCCAGTACACCTTCAGGTAGTCGTCCCGAGCGGCGTGCGTCGCTGTCGGGTTCTGGACCGGCGCCGGCTCTGAGAGAGACCAGAGACGGGGGTTAATCTCACCGTTACATGCTGGCTAAAGATGTTATGTCCTGCACTGAAAATGCCCCAGAAAGTGATAAACGACCAAGAAAGTGATATACGTGACCCAGAAAGTGATGTAGGTGACCCAGAAAGTGATGTATGTGACCCAGAAAGTGATGTACATGACCCAGAAAGTGATATACGTGACCCAGAAAGTGATGTACGTGACGCAGAAAGTGATGTAAGTGACCCAGAAAGTGATGTACGTGACCCAGAGAGTGATGTACGTCACCCAGAAAGTGATATACGTGACCCAGAAAGTGATGTATGTGACCCAGAAAGTGATGTATGTGACCCAGAAAGTGATATACGTGACCCAGAAAGTGATATACGTGACCCAAAAAGTGATGTACGCGACCTTGAAAGTGATGACCCAGAAAGTGATATATGTGACCCAGAAAGTGATATATGTGACCCAGAAAGTGATGTACATGTTCCCAGAAAGTGATGTACATGACCCAGAAAGTGGTGACCCAGAAAGTGATGTATGTGTCCCAGAAAGTGATGTACGTGACCCAGAAAGTGATGACCCAGAAAGTGATGTATGTGACCCAGAAATTGATGTACGTGACCCAGAAAGTGATGTACGTGACCCAGAAAGTGATGTATGTGACCCAAAAGTGATGTACGTGACTGACCCAGAAAGTGATGTATGTGACCCAGAAAGGGATGTATGTGACCTAGAAAGTGATATACATGATGTACATAACCCAGAAAGTGATATACGTGACCCAGAAAGTGATGTATGTGACCCAGAAAGTGATATACATGATGTACGTGACCCAGAAAGTGATATACGTGACCCAGAAAGTGATGTACATGACCCAGAAAGTGATATACGTGACCCAGAAAGTGATGACCCAGAAAGAGATGTATGTGACCCAGAAAGTGATGTATGTGACCCTGAAAGTGATATACGTGACCCAGAAAGTGATGACCCAGAAAGTCATATATGTGACCCAGAAAGTGATATACGTGACCCGGAAAGTGATGACCCAGAAAGTGATATATGTGACCCAGAATGTGATATGTGACCCAGAAAATGCTATATGTGGCCCAGAAAGTGATATACTTGACCCAGAAAGTGATGTACGCGACCCTGAAAGTGATGACCCAGAAAGTGATGTATGTGACCCAGAAAGTGATGTACGTGACCCAGAAAGTGATGACCCAGAAAGTGATGTATGTGACCCAGAAATTGATGTACGCGACCCAGGAAGTGATATACGTGACCCAGAAAGTGATGACCCAGAAAGTGATATATGTGACCCACAAAGTGGAGTACGTGACCCAGAAAGTGATATACATGATGTACGTGACCCATAAAGTGATATACGTGACCCAGAAAGTGATGTACGTGACCCAAAAAGTGATATACATGATGTACGTGTCCCAGAAAGTGATATACATGACCCAGAAAGTGATGTACGTGACCCAGAAAGAGATATATGTGACCCAGAAAGTGATGACCCAGAAAGTGATGTATGTGACCCAGAAAGTGATGTATGTGACCCTGGAAGTGATATACGTGACCCAGAAAGTGATGACCCAGAAAGTGATACATGTGATCCAGAAAGTGATGTACGTGACCCAGAAAGTGATGACCCAGAAAGTGATATATGTGACCCAGAAAGTGATATACGTGACCCAAAAAGTGATGACCCAGAAAGTGATGTATTTGACCCAGAAAGTGATATATGTGACCCAGAAAGTGATATACGTGACCCAGAAAGTGATAAACGTGACCCAGAAAGTGATGTATGTGACCCAGAAAGTGATAGACGTGACCCAGAAAGTGATGTATGTGACCCAGAAAGTGATATATATGACCCAGAAAGTGATATACTTGACCCAGAAAGTGATGACCCAGAAAGTGATATACGTGACCCAGAAAGTGATATACCTGACCCAGAAAGTGATGTATGTGACCCAGAAAGTGATGACCCATAAAGTGATGGCTGTGACCGAGAAAGTGATGACCCAGAAAGTGATGTATTTGACCCAGAAAGTGATGACCCAGAAAGTGATGTACGTGACCCAGAAAGTGATATCTGTGACCCAGAAAGTGATATACGTGACCCAGAAAGTGATATATGTGACCCAGGAAGTGATTACCCAGAAAGTGATGACCCAGAAAGTGATGTATGTGACCCAGAAAGTGATGACCCAGAAAGTGATGTATGTGACCCAGAAAGTGATATACGTCACCCAGAAAGTGATGACCCATAAAGTGATGGCTGTGACCGAGAAAGTGATGACCCAGAAAGTGATGTATTTGACCCAGAAAGTGATGACCCAGAAAGTGATGTACGTGACCCAGAAAGTGATATCTGTGACCCAGAAAGTGATATACGTGACCCAGAAAGTGATATATGTGACCCAGGAAGTGATTACCCAGAAAGTGATGACCCAGAAAGTGATGTATGTGACCCAGAAAGTGATATACGTCACCCAGAAAGTGATGACCCAGAAAGTGATGACCCAGAAAGTGATGTACGTGACCCAGAAAGTGATGTATGTGACCCAGAAAGTGATGACCCAGAAAGTGATGTATGTGACCCAGGAAGCTATATACATGATCCAGAAAGTGATATATGTGACCAAGAAAGTGATGACCCAGAAAGTGATATATGTTACCCAGAAAGTGATATATGTGACCCAGAAAGTGATATACGTGACCTAAGGTAGAGGCATGAAGGGATGCAGCTATGGCAACAACAGTTAAATTTAGGAAAAAGATTGTGGTTTGGATTAAAACACTCCCGAGGAATGAATATGCCTTTCCTGGGTGAAATATTTAAAATGATATTATTATATTAACCTAGATTTTGCGAGAATTAGCGTAACTTCCAACTGTATACTGTATCCCTGTGACTCAGAAGGTGATGTATGTTACAGGAAGTGATGTACGTGACCCAGAAAGTGATGTATGTGACCCAGAAAGTGATATACATGACCCAGAAAGTGATGTATGTGACCCAGAAAGTGATATACATGACCCAGAAAGTGATATACCTTACCCAGAAAGTGATATACGTGACCCAGAAAGTGATGAACAAGAAAGTGATGTATGTGACCCAGAAAGTGATGACCCAGAAAGTGATGACCCAGAAAGTGATGTATGTGACCCAGAAAATGATGACCAAGAAAGTTATGTATGTGACCCAGAAAGTGATGACCCAGAAAGTGATGACCCAGAAAGTGATGTATTTGACCCAGAAAGTGATGTACGTGACCCAGAAAGTGATATATGTGACCCAGAAAGTGATGACCCAGAAAATGATGTACGTGACCCAGAAAATGATATATGTGACCCAGAAAGTGATATATGTGACCCAGAAAGTGATTACCCAGAAAGTGATGACCCGGAAGGTGATGTATGTGACCCAGAAAGTGATGTATGTGACCCAGAAAGTGATGTACGTGACCCAGAAAGTGATGTACGTGACCCAGAAAGTGATGACCCAGAAAGTGATGTATGTGACCCAGGAAGTGATATACGTGACCCAGAAAGTGATATAAGTGACCCAGAAAGTGATATACGTGACCTAAGGTAGAGGCATGAAGGGATGCAGCTATGGCAACAACAGTTTAATTTAGGAAAAAGATCGTGGTTTGGATTAAAACACTCCCGAGGAATGAAGATGCGTTTCCTGGGTGAAATATTTAATATTGTATTATTATATTAACCTAGATTTTGCGAGAATTAGCGTAACCTCCAACTGTATACTGTATCCCTGTGACTCAGAAAGTGATGTATGTTACTGGAAGTGATGTACGTGACCCAGAAAGTGATGTATGTGACCCAGAAAGTGATGTACATGACCCAGAAAGTGATATACGTGACCCAGAAAGTGATGTATGTGAGCCAGAAAGTGATATACATGACCCAGAAAGTGATATACGTGACCCAGAAAGTGATATACGTGACCCAGAAAGTGATGACCCAGAAAGTGATATACGTGACCCAGAAAGTGATATACGTGACCCAGAAAGTGATATACCTGACCCAGAAAGTGATGTATGTGACCCAGAAAGTGATGACCCAGAAAGTGATGTATGTGACCCAGAAAGTGATGACCCAGAAAGTGATGTACGTGACCCAGAAAGTGATATATGTGACCCAGAAAGTGATGTATGTGACCCAGAAAGTGATGACCCGGAAGGTGATGTATGTGACCCAGAAAGTGATGTATGTGACCCAGAAAGTGATGTACGTGACCCAGAAAGTGATGACCCAGAAAGTGATGTATGTGACCCAGGAAGTGATATACGTGACCCAGAAAGTGATATAAGTGACCCAGAAAGTGATATACGTGACCTAAGGTAGAGGCATGAAGGGATGCAGCTATGGCAACAACAGTTAAATTTAGGAAAAAGATCGTGGTTTGGATTAAAACACTCCCGAGGAATGAAGATGCGTTTCCTGGGTGAAATATTTAATATTGTATTATTATATTAACCTAGATTTTGCGAGAATTAGCGTAACTTCCAACTGTATACTGTATCCCTGTGACTCAGAAAGTGATGTATGTTACTGGAAGTGATGTACGTGACCCAGAAAGTGATGTATGCGACCCAGAAAGTGATATACATGACCCAGAAAGTGATATACATGACCCAGAAAGTGATATACGTGACCCAGAAAGTGATGACCCAGAAAGTGATATACGTGACCCAGAAAGTGATATACGTGACCCAGAAAGTGATATACCTGACCCAGAAAGTGATGTATGTGACCCAGAAAGTGATGACCCAGAAAGTGATATATGTGACCCAGAAAGTGATGACCCAGAAAGTGATGTACGTGACCCAGAAAGTGATATATGTGACCCAGAAAGTGATGTATGTGACCCAGAAAGTGATTACCCAGAAAGTGATGACCCGGAAGGTGATGTATGTGACCCAGAAAGTGATGTATGTGACCCAGAAAGTGATGTACGTGACCCAGAAAGTGATGACCCAGAAAGTGATGTATGTGACCCAGGAAGTGATATACGTGACACAGAAAGTGATATAAGTGACCCAGAAAGTGATATACGTGACCTAAGGTAGAGGCATGAAGGGATGCAGCTATGGCAACAACAGTTAAATTTAGGAAAAAGATCGTGGTTTGGATTAAAACACTCCCGAGGAATGAAGATGCGTTTCCTGGGTGAAATATTTAATATTGTATTATTATATTAACCTAGATTTTGCGAGAATTAGCGTAACTTCTAACTGTATACTGTATCCCTGTGACTCAGAAAGTGATGTATGTTACTGGAAGTTATGTACGTGACCCAGAAAGTGATGTATGTGACCCAGAAAGTGATATACATGACCCAGACAGTGATATACGTGACCCACAAAGTGATGTATGTGAGCCAGAAAGTGATATACATGACCCAGAAAGTGATATACGTGACCCAGAAAGTGATATACGTGACCCAGAAAGTGATGACCCAGAAAGTGATATACGTGACCCAGAAAGTGATATACGTGACCCAGAAAGTGATATACCTGACCCAGAAAGTGATGTATGTGACCCAGAAAGTGATGACCCAGAAAGTGATGTATGTGACCCAGAAAGTGATGACCCAGAAAGTGATGTATTTGACCCAGAAAGTGATGACCCAGAAAGTGATGTATGTGACCCAGAAAGTGATGTATGTGACCGAGAAAGTGATATACGTGACCCAGAAGGTGATATATGTGACCCAGAAAGTGATTACCTAGAAAGTGATGACCCAGAAAGTGATGTATGTGACCCAGAAAGTGATGACCCAGAAAGTGATGACTCAGAAAGTGATGTACGTGACCCAGAAAGTGATGTACGTGACCCAGAAAGTGATGACCCAGAAAGTGATGTATGTGACCCAGGAAGTGATATACGTGACCCAGAAAGTGATGACCCAGAAAGTGATGACCCAGAAAGTGATGTATGTGACCCAGAAAGTGATGACCAAGAAAGTGATGTATGTGACCCAGAAAGTGATGACCCAGAAAGTGATGTATTTGACCCAGAAAGTGATGACCCAGAAAGTGATGTACGTGACCCAGAAAGTGATATATGTGACCCAGAAAGTGATGACCCAGAAAATGATGTACGTGACCCAGAAAGTGATATATGTGACCCAGAAAGTATAAACGTGACCCAGAAAGTGATATATGTGACCCAGAAAGTGATTACGCAGAAAGTGATGACCCAGAAAGTGATGTATGTGACCCAGAAAGTGATGTATGTGACCCAGAAAGTGATGTACGTGACCCAGAAAGTGATATACGTGACCCAGAAAGTGATGACCCAGAAAGTGATGACCCAGAAAGTGTTGTACGTGACCCAGAAAGTGATGTACGTGACCCAGAAAGTCATGACCCAGAAAGTGATGACCCAGAAAGTGATGTATGTGACCCAGGAAGTGATATACGTGACCCAGAAAGTGATATATGTGACCCAGAAAGTGATATATGTGACCCAGAAAGTGATGACCCAGAAAGTGATATACGTGACCCAGAAAGTCATATATGTGACCCAGAAAGTAATGACCCAGAAAGTGATATATGTGACCCAGAAAGTGATATACGTGACCTAAGGTAGAGGCATGAAGGATGCAGCTATGGCAACAACAGTTAAATTTAGGAAACAGATCGTGGTTTGGATCAAAACACTCCCGAGGAATGAAGACGCGTTTCCTGGGTGAAATGTTTAAAATTATATTATTATATTAGCCTAGCTTTTGCGAGAATTAGCATAACTTCCAACTGTATACTGTATCCCTGTGACTCAGGAAGTGATGTATGTAACAGGAAGTGATGTACGTACGTGTCCTCTCCTGGACGACAGTGTGGCTGAGCTGGGCACCGCTGCGGGCGCTGACGGAGACGTTGTAGAGGCGTCCGGACACCAGCGAGTTGAAGACACACTCGGTGCTGGACGTGGAGACGGAGACGGTGTGGAGCGTCTTCCTGCCGTCGCTCAGGGTCACCACGTAGCCGTCCACGTCTCCAGCAGCAGCCCGCCACGATACGCTCAGGAAGTCCATACGGCCATTATTACTGACCATCACCTCGGCAACTGCAGCCGGGGCTGGGGGGGGCGGAGGGGGGGGAGAGAGAGAGAGAGAGAGAGAGAGACAGAGAGACAGAGAGAGAGACAGAGACAGAAACAGAGAGCGAGAGAGACAGAGAGACAGAGAGGGAGAAAGGGAGAGACAGAGAGACAGAGAGACAGAGAGACAGAGAGACAGAGAGACAGAGAGAGAGAGAGAGAGAGAGAGAGAGAGAGAGAGAGAGAGAGAGAGAGAGAGAGAGAGAGAGAGAGAGAGAGAGAGAGAGAGAGAGAGAGAGAGAGAGAGAGAGAGAGAGAGAGAGAGAGAGAGAAAGACAGAGAGAGAGAGAGACAGAGAGAGAGAGAGAGAGAGACAGAGACAGAGACACAGACAGAGATAGAGACAGAGACAGAAACAGAGAGACAGAGAGACAGAGAGGGAGAGAGGGAGAGACAGAGAGACAGAGAGACAGAGAGACAGAGAGAGAGAGAGACAGAGAGACAGAGAGAGAGAGACAGAGAGGGAGAGACAGAGAGAAAGAACATTTGGTTGCTTTTATGACATTGTTGACGCTTTTGTCAACATTTTCAACGGAGAGTCAAAGAGGTGGGGGGAGAGAGACCATATATATATATATATATGTATATACAGCCAGCCCAGCAGCTTGGTTGAACTTGGTTGACCAATCACAACAGAGTGGGCCAGCTGACCAATCAGAGTAGACTAGGCTGTTCAGGAAGGCGGGCCAAGAGCTCAGACAGAATGGGCAGTGTGAGAAACATAATGTTTTTTAAACATCAAAGCATTTAAAACTACTCCAGGATAACTCAAGTGTACAAATATGAGGTACATAATAAGTGTATAATAAGGGCTCTTTAAAATCTTCAAAAGTCCTGCCTGAGCAGTAAAATGTTTGTATTGTAGTTCAACAATGAAGCTTGCCCAAGTCCTGACAGGAAGTCTCTGACCAACAGGAAGTTTCTGACCTTCACAGGTTTCTTGTTGTTGTCGACACTTCCTGAAAATTCCTGACAAATTCCTGCTTTTCAATCATATCCTGCTGTTAGATCAACACACACATTTGTGTCTGTAGGTTCACCAAAAGTTAGCTTTAGATAATGCCTTATTTGCAGATTCAATTAGAACATTTTACAAAACTTGTGACACAAAAATAATTTTCAGCTTCATGCTGATATCTGCTAAAATATTTCCCTGTTAACCTGACGTGTCTCTCCTTAACCACAAAGTTGTCATATTGTTTGCTATGATGTCTTGAAAAGATTGATATGCAGATTTATGTTTCTGCATCTTTGTAACCTGTAATGAACTTGTGCAGTCTAATCTGGGAATAAGTAATAATCAGTGATCAATCATCAGATGTTAATAAACTGTACAAATAGTTTGTTTTGTAGACTTTACAAAGTTTGTTTCGTAGACTTTACAAAGTTAGTTTTACAGACTTTAGAAATGTAGTTTTGTAGATTTTAGAAAGTTAGTTTCTTAGACTTTATAAAAAGTTAGTTTTATGAATAATCCATTTGTTTTCTGCTGTTAGAGGTCTTACCGGTGCGTCCCTCTGCGACGCTCTGTCTGGACGTCTGTCCGGCTCTGACCGAGGTTAGCACCACCCGGTAGAGAGCGCCAGGTCTCAGAGCGTGGAACACGATGCTGGTGGCATCCGCCGCCACACTCTCGTTCTTGATGACGCTGCTGTCGTGTACCAGCAGGACGCGGTACGAGTCCAGGTCTCCAGCGGCACGTTCCCACTGCGTCTGCAGGCTGTCGGTGCTTCCGAGGTTAGAGACCCGCAGACCACCGACCTGGGCCGGACCTGACAGGAAACACAGACACAATGTCACAAACACACACACACACACACACACACACAGACACACATCACACCCACAGACACAGATACATCACACACACACACACACAGACATTTGAAATGTCTCAGGAACATTCTTTTTGAAGCTGGGTAGTCTACTCTCAGAGCAATGAACGCAACATTAAGGCACCACAAAACAGACATCGACTACTGCGCATGTCCCCTTATTTACAGATGGGCCAGTGAAAATACACACTCAAAAATAGATGTACGAGACAAGAACATTTCTGTACTTACAGGTACAATTATTAATATGTTCCCTTAAAAGTACAATAGTCTTTTTTAAGAGGCCAGAAATGTACGTTTTGACTAATTAAAGGGTACAATATGAAAATTACCAGAATTGAAAGGTACACAATTTCTTTTCAAAAGGGTACCTCTCCTTCGACAAGCAGTACTGTATTTCTATTTTTGAGTGTGTGAATACAGCGAACATCGGACATTTCTGATTTCCAGCCGATGCATCGGTGCGTCCCTAATTACTGCAATGTAACCTGTAAATGATTTATAATATCATATGACATGTAAATACATACGTGTCTGGGCGGTCACAGCGGCAGAGCTGCTCACGTTGCCGCTGTTGGTTGTGACGGTGATGGTGTACAGGCGTCCTGAGGCCAGGATGTTGAAGGTGCACTCTCTGGCCTCCCCGGAGAGATTCCTCAGAGACAGGATGGCGCTGGCGTCCGCCTGGCGGAGCACCACTGTGAAGCTGTCCCATTCACCGAGAGGGCGACTCCACACAACGCTCACAGAGGTTTCATCAGCGTGGCGGACACGCAGCTGCTGCACAGGACCAGGGGCTGGGGGGGGAAATCAAATAATAAAACATTATTATATTGTTTATTACTTAGTTTGTTATTCACCCTGGACTCTCTGTCTCCGTGTGTGTGTCTGAGTGTCTGATGGAACAACAATCTGTGAAACTGGTCCAGTATTAAACCAGAACCGGGCTGTAATGTAACCCTACAGGACTAATGTTCAGCAGCTGTTAGAGTCACTAAAAGTTCTGTTGTTGCTGCTGACAGACAGAAAGAGTAAGATCATTTTAGTGTAACATGAAACTAAATCATTAAAGCTATCAAAACCCGTCTTGGTTCATCTTTCCACTGTTCCAACAATCACCACTCTGGTTTGGTTGAAATAAACCCTTAATTCACCCATTTACATGTGGAGATAATGCTGGCTCTATACACGCTAAAAGTCCTGATTATTTACATGGAGTCTGGTGGAGATATGCTGGCTCTAGACACGCTAAAAGTCCTGATTATTTACATGGAGTCTGGTGGAGATATGCTGGCTCTATACACGCTAAAAGTCCTGATTATTTACATGGAGTCTGGTGGAGATATGCTGGCTCTATACACGCTAAAAGTCCTGATTATTTACAAAAGAGTTGAAAGAAAGCACCTAATGCATCGAAAGTGCCTTCTCAGTCACTTAGATACAAATACAAAAGGAAAATAGGATCCAGGTTGAAAAATAACAAAGTTACCCTTTAAGAATATCCCATAATACCTGTGAATGCCTGTTTGGAGGCGGAGCTCTGCAGGCCGACGGCCTCGGTTACCACGGTGACGGTGTACCGTGTCCCAGGCTGCAGGCCGTGCAGCTCAGCGGAGGCAGAGCTGTTTGGCAGAGTGACGTTCTCCAGCAGAACCTCGTCCCGGTCCATCAGCAGAACCCTGAAGCGCTCGCTCTGGCCCAGACCGGCCCGCCAGGAAACGCAGAGACCGTCTGGGGCGGAGGGCGCCACCTGGAGGCCGCGGACGCACGCCGGCGCTGCAGGGACACAGAAATACACTCTAATATCTAGTCATACACTGTAAGAGAGAAATACGTAGAAAAATGCATAATGTCCTAAATTTAAGATTCTTGTTGGTGGGGCATTTTCGGACTTTATTTTTACAGGACAGCAGAAGACATGAAAGGGGGGGAATGACATGCAGCAAGGGGCCACAGGTCAGAATTGAACCTGTGGCCTCTATGTTGAGGAGAAAACCTCTATATATGGGCACCTGCTCTACCAACTGAGTTATCCGGGCACCCATGATGTCCTAACTATAAAGTTTATCCTTTGTACCTTTAACAGACATTTCTGTTAATCCAAAAAAACTAAATACAGAAAACAACCTGTGAAAAATCATTACAGAAAATTTCTTCATATTAACACGGTATATTAGCCCATATTTCTACAGACTTTTTTAACAGTGCAGAAGGCGTCTGGGGTTACGTGCATCCCTAGGGGTTTCAGACACACTGTTGTAGAAAGTACTTTAAAGCAATTCTTAAGTGAAAGTACAAGTATCTTACCAGAAAATGACTTTGGTTGAAGTTAAAGTCACCTTTTAGAATATTTACTTGCGTAAAAGTCTGATATTTACTGATCGAAAGTCATTTTCTGATACTTCTGATTAAATGTACCCTTTATTGGGGCTTCCTCATAGTAAAGCATAATATTCAGGGTTCTTGCATCTTCTTAAACATCGTACCCAAAGTCTGGCATCAACAAAGAGAAAAACAGAAACAGAATGTTCTTGTCTTCGTGAGGAAGAATCTTTCACTCCAACGTATGAAAACATTTCTTGCAAATAATGAGTAACAAGATGCTTAGTGTAAGTAAAAGTATTCATTTTATTTAGAAAAAGTAGAGGAGTAAAAGTGAAAGTTTCCAGAAATATGAATAACAAAGTAAAGTTTTTATATAAATTATATTTGTATTTGTACTTTGTTACACTGGTAGCCAGACCCCTTATCTGGTTAAATAGTAAGCAAAGGTTACAGTTGTGTAACGTTATCTTCATCACCCATTCAGAAACGTTAGTTTTATTGATTATAATAAATGGATATTCATAAAGGTTTCTGACCTGTGCGCAGTGACACGTTGCTCCTCTCTCCGTCCGTCCTGGACACCACGGTGACCCGGTACTGAGTCCCGGGGTCCAGCCCGGAGACCCGGCAGCTGAACTCGGTCCGGGACTCTCCGTCCGGATAACAGGCCACGGCGGCGAACGGCAGAGCGTCGTCTGTAAACATGCTGAAGTTACAGGACACGCCAGCGCTGCTGAACCTCACCACGGCAACGCCAGAGACCACGCTGACGGCCGTGACGTTCACGGAGCAGCGGGAAGCCTGGAACAGGACATAATCAAAATATTAAATATTACATGAACATCGCAAGCCTTTGCCTTGACTTGATTGACTGATTTTGCTCAAAGTTGGTGGGGTCGACTTCTTTGGACTTTTGTGTTTTGTATACTGTTACAAATGGGCCCTATTTTAACGATCTGAGCGCACGGCGTGAAGCGCCTGGCGCAGGTGTGTTTAGGGCGTGTCCAAATCCACTTTTGCTAGTTTGAAAAAGTGTGCTGGGTGCATGGTTCTAAAGGGTTGTTCTTAGTGTCTTCATTAATCAGAGGTGTGTTTAGGGAACATGGTCCTAAAGGGTTGTTCTTAGTGTCTTCATTAATCAGAGGTGTGTTTAGGGAACATGGTTCTAAAGGGTTGTTCTTAGTGTCTTCATTAATCAGAGGTGTGTTTAGGGAACATGGTCCTAAAGGGTTGTTCTTAGTGTCTTCATTAATCAGAGGTGTGTTTAGGGAACATGGTCCTAAAGGGTTGTTCTTAGTGTCTTCATTAATCAGAGGTGTGTTTAGGGAACATAGTTCTAAAGGGTTGTTCTTAGTGTCTTCATTAATCAGAGGTGTGTTTAGGGAACATGGTTCTAAAGGGTTGTTCTTAGTGTCTTCATTAATCAGAGGTGTGTTTAGGGAACATGGTCCTAAAGGGTTGTCCTTAGTGTCTTCATTAATCAGAGGTGTGTTTAGGGAACATGGTCCTAAAGGGTTGTTCTTAGTGTCTTCATTAATCAGAGGTGTGTTTAGGGAACATGGTTCTAAAGGGTTGTCCTTAGTGTCTTCATTAATCAGAGGTGTGTTTAGGGAACATGGTCCTAAAGGGTTGTTCTTAGTGTCTTCATTAATCAGAGGTGTGTTTAGGGAACATGGTTCTAAAGGGTTGTCCTTAGTGTCTTCATTAATCAGAGGTGTGTTTAGGGAACATGGTCCTAAAGGGTTGTTCTTAGTGTCTTCATTAATCAGAGGTGTGTTTAGGGAACATGGTTCTAAAGGGTTGTTCTTAGTGTCTTCATTAATCAGAGGTGTGTTTAGGGAACATGGTTCTAAAGGGTTGTTCTTAGTGTCTTCATTAATCAGAGGTGTGTTTAGGGAACATGGTTCTAAAGGGTTGTTCTTAGTGTCTTCATTAATCAGAGGTGTGTTTTGGGCATAACATCCAATCAACCAATCAGAGATCATCTCCCATTCCCTTTAAAAGTCAGGTGCGTTTGGACCTTGGAGCATTGCTGTTATGATGGAGGATTTACCCCCTAATATTTTTATTTGTAATCTTCTGCATGTGTGTGTGCTGCTGTGCGTCCCTGTGTGTGAAACAAGCATAGTGCATAAGCCTAGGAGCATTTAAGTAGTTGTACATTTTTATTCCCAACTTGTTCTTGTATTCTTTCCAATTATTATTTCATGTATATTCTGTATGTGTGCTGTGTGTCTGATATTTTGCTGCTGTAACACTGGAATTTCCCATTTTTAGGATCAATAAAAATCTATCATCTAGCATTTTACTAATGTGCTTCTTAAAATAACAATGAATTGCTGCGTTATTGACTTTAGACCAGGTTTTTGTTGGTCAATGACGCGATCACTTACCGCTGCCTCAAAATAGCAATACTCCCAGAATGCACCTGAACACACCTCCCTGTAAGACCAGCACGCCCAGAAAGCACCTGAACACACCTCCCTCTAAGACCAGCACGCCCAGAATGCACCTGAACACACCTCCCTGTAAGACCAGCACACCCAGAATGCACCTGAACACACCTCCCTGTAAGACCAGCACACCCAGAATGCACCTGAACACACCTCCCTGTAAGACCAGCACGCCCATGGGCCACAGATGGGCCCAGCTGCATTTGATGTTTAAACGACGTGGGCGTTGGACGGTCTTAAACAAGCAAAGACACTTGGGTCAGGCTTTGTGCTCCACTACACCGGAGTTAAGATAGGGCCCAAAGTGTTTTATGAGCATACATATGGTCTCATTTCGACATGTTCAGGCAGTTGTTCAAATAAATGTTTTAAATGAGTTGTAAGTGTATTCAGTGTGATCTTTTAAGAAACTGGTGAACTTGTCATTATTATTTGAGATAAGGGATACAAATTAAAAACAGTGGTCTGCTTGATTTCAAATTATAAGTTCAATTGCTGCCTTAAAAATATGAGTTATCATATTACTCACAGTGTCAGGTTCAAACAATAAGTGATCTTTAATTAAACAACTTCTATAACTATTGTAAGTTACTTTCTTGAGTTGAAATAGCGTAAAATTGTGTGTTTGTTTGAAAAGAAAAAGCAAGTTTACTTGAATGGAAATATAATATAGAATCAAGTTCAAACAAAACAAAATTGCATCATCATGAGTTGAAACAGCTTTTCTTAAAGTTAAGTTTACTCACATTTTTAAGGCAGCAATTGAACTTAAGTTCTTAAGTTAACCATCTTAATAATTTTAGAGTGCAGAGAGACTCTATTACTAGAAATGTTCAACTTCCAAGTTGTTCAAAGAGTAAACACTTCATACTTAAAGGGTAAGATTTTTTGTGAGATTTTGCGTAACTTCCGGCCGTAGCTGTATCTGACGCTGAAGCTTTTCCGTCGCTTTTTTTAAACATCTGCCTGTTCTCCAAACATTTAAAATCACCGATCCTTAAACTCACCTCGTTCACGCTCCAAAATAAAAGCATCAAACATGTTGTGGCGCTTCTGAACATCGTGGCCTCTGATTTAAATCCGTCCGTTCAAGGGACAAAAAGTAAAGCTTGTGCATCCCCAGAGGAGCAGACATGCCGAGGATATAAAGTTAGAAAAACGTCTTTATAAAGTTAGAAAAGCATCTCCAAAAACGTCTCTAGAGAATTTAAAGGTAGAAAAACATCAAATAATGCAAATGGAGCGTGCGCTGCAGTCTGTCGTGTGGTGCCATCCAGACGCCTGCATCCATCTTCCCCGTCGTGCTCTCAGCTGATCTGAGTCTGGGGTAAAAGAGGAGCTGAATGCTGTTTCAGATCATAGTTAAAATGATACATAGCAGATTTCTGCCTCTCAGTCACACTGATCCCACAGTTGAGGCTCTGAGGACTTTCACTGTGAACAGAGGCAGGCTGACACCCCGCCCTGCCTTCCTTCCTGCCCGCCTGCACTTTCTCTGACGACCTTTAGCATCAAACTGAGCTCCATCCATCAGAACCAACTATTGTTCTGCTGGAGTTATCCAATCAGGATGCAGCCCCAGAGACTCTATTAATAGAAAAAGTTCAACTTTGGAGAAATAATCTCTTCAAAGAGTAACAACTTCATATTTCAAGGATAACTTCAATATGTTTCTACCTGGACCCTATTTTTCCAAATACACAAAGAACAAACAAACAAAAACACAAACAAATAAATAAATATATAAACCGAGGCTATGTTAGCAACAGTAATTAATTGGCCTACACGTGGTTCAATATTTAGCCATGTACACATAGACATAAAGTCTGAACATCTTAACAGCGATAGGTGGGATCTCCGTGTTTAACTATGTATCTTTAGATGTTACAGTACAGTTATCGCTAAAAATGACAAGGCCGTAATATTCGCTCTCTGTCTTGACCACATACATAATAATAAATATATATATATATATATATATATATATATATATATATTCTGGAACTTAAAGTCAGACATCTCCGGTTAAAGTTCTTACTGGACACCCCACAGCGGGCCAGTTACATGATAACAAGGGGCACGTTCAATCTCAAAACAGCGTGCACCATTTTCTTACATGGTTGAACGACATGTTTCCTCAGAACGGTGTACAACAGCATACAAAGAGCTTTGAGATATGTTTTCTCTCGTTTGGTGGGTGTGTCAAATGTGATACCCAATCAGTAGCGACGTGTATGTAAACTCGTGGATGCTGTTTTGGTGCGACATCACACGTCACAGGGATTCAGTCTATAACATTAAACACAATAAAATAAAAGCAGCAAACAGATTGAAATGTAAAGCAGCAGTAATACTTACAGGTGTAGTGGCTGGGGTCAGGGTTTGAGGAGTAGTTGTAGTCGGAGCAGCTGTGGTCGTTCTGGTTGTTGTTGGAGCTGCACGTGTTGTACTTGTCGTGGCTACAGTTGTTGAAGTTGGTGTTGTAGTGGGTTTGGTCATGGTTGTGGCTGTTGTAGTGGGTTTGGTCATGGTTGTGGGTGTTGTAGTGGTTTTGGTCATGGTTGTGGCTGTTGTAGTGGGTTTGGTCATGGTTGTGGGTGTTGTAGTGGTTTTGGTCATGGTTGTGGCTGTTGTAGTGGGTTTGGTCATAGTTGTAGGTGTTGTAGTGGGTTGGGTCATGGTTGTAGGTGTTGTAGTGGGTTTGGTCATAGTTGTAGGTGTTGTAGTGGGTTGGGTCATAGTTGTGGCTGTTGTAGTGGGTTTGGTCATAGTTGTAGGTGTTGTAGTGGGTTGGGTCATGGTTGTGGCTGTTGTAGTGGGTTTGGTCATGGTTGTCGGTGTTGTAGTGGGTTTGGTTATGGTTGTGGGTGTTGTAGTGGGTTTGGTCATGGTTGTGGGTGTTGTAGTGGGTTGGGTCATGGTTGTGGGTGTTGTAGTGGGTTTGGTCATGGTTGTGGCTGTTGTAGTGGGTTGGGTCATGGTTGTCGGTGTTGTAGTGGGTTTGGTCATGGTTGTCGGTGTTGTAGTGGGTTTGGTCATGGTTGTGGGTGTTGTAGTGGGTTGGGTCATGGTTGTGGGTGTTGTAGTGGGTTGGGTCATGGTTGGGGGTGTTGTAATGGGTTGGGTCATGGTTGGGTGTGTTGTAGTGGGTTTGGTCATGGTTGTGGGTGTTGTAGTGGGTTGGGTCATGGTTGTGGGTGTTGTAGTGGGTTGGGTCATGGTTCTCGGTGTTGTAGTGGGTTTGGTAATGGTTGTGGGTGTTGTAGTGGCTCGGGTCATGGTTGTGGGTGTTGTAGTGGGTTTGGTCATGGTTGTCGGTGTTGTAGTGGGTTTGGTCATGGTTGTCGGTGTTGTAGTGGGTTTGGTAATGGTTGTGGGTGTGTTTTTCAGACTAGTGGGTGCCAGTATTGAGGGGGAAATATTTCCTGTAGACATCGTCCCGGCTGTTTGAGAAGTTACTGGAGCTCCATCAGTCTTAGTGCTTGCTGAGATTTTACTTTGAACTGTAGAAACTGTTGACAGCATCGCAGAAACTGTGGCTGAAGTTTGGGAAATGGTTGTCGACACGGCTGATGGCGGATAATTCTCCATGATGGATGTAGATGTCAGATCTGCTGTTAAAGGAACGTAAGCAGTCAAAGGTGGACGTGTAGTTATCGAGGATGAAGGGGAAAGGTTCTTGTCAGCAGTTAGATGTGTTGTATAACTTGTATCTTGGTTTGACTCTGTGTCAACAGAAAATCCAACAGTAGCATAAGAGGTGACCAGAAGATCTGTGGCGTTCGTCTCTGATGTAAATGTGGAGGAAACCAGAGTCACAGCTGCAGAGGAGGTGGAAACTTCTTGGTGTTGTGACGTTGTCTGGGCATCCTTCCTGAGCTGAAGAACATCTCCAGCTGTCAAACTCTCCAATATGTGTGTTGAACTCTCCGATACATCTGTCGAAGTCCTCGATATGTGTGTTGAAGTCCCCGATATGTCTGTTGGACTCTTCGAACTCTCCAATACGTGTGTTGAACTCTTCGATATGTCTGTCGAACTCTCCGATACGTGTGTCGAACTCTTCGACATGTCTGTCAAACTCTCCGATACGTGTGTCGAACTCTCCGATACATCTGTCGAAGTCCCCGATATGTCTGTTGGACTCTTCAAACTCTCCAATACGTGTGTTGAACTCTTCGATATGTCTGTCGAACTCTCCGATACGTGTGTCGAACTCTTCGACATGTCTGTCGAACTCTCCGATACATCTGTCGAAGTCCCTGATATGTCTGTTGTACTCTTCAAACCCTCCGATACGTGTGTCGAACTCTCCGATACGTGTGTCGAACTCTTCGACATGTCTGTCAAACTCTCCGATACGTGTGTCGAACTCTCCGATACATCTGTCGAAGTCCCCGATATGTCTGTTGGACTCTTCGAACTCTCCGATACGTGTGTTGAACTCTTCGACATGTCTGTCAAACTCTCCGATACATCTGTCGAAGTCTCCGATACGTCAGTTGGACTCTTCGAACTTTCTGATACATGTGTCGAACTCTTAGACACATCTTTCAAACTGTTCAATACGGCTGTCCAAGTCTCCGGACTCTCTGATACAACTGTCAAACTCTTCGAACTTTCAGAAACGTATGTTGATCTCTCCGAACTTTTCAAACTTTCCCATACATCTGTCAAACTCTCTGATAAGGCTGTCTGACTTTCTGATACATTTGTCCGACTCTCTGCAACATCTGTCAAACTCTCCAATACATCTGTCGGACTTTTCAAACTTTCCCATATGTCTGTCGAATTCACCGATACGCCTGTCGAACTCACCGATACGTCTGTGGATTGCTTAGTTGTGAACGCAGCCGGACTGGAGGAGACAAAATGGCCGCCGTTTAAAGTCGACAGCTCTGAGACTGAAGTAGAAAACTTAGAGTTGGAGTCTGTAGTCAGTGACCTCCTGGTCCAATGGTTGCTCATGTCGTTCAAATGCGTTGAAGCTCCGTCAGCTATGGAACTGGTGAGCTGTCTGGTGGTCCGGTGGGTTTTTACAGAGTCTGATAATCGCTCGTTAGTGACGGTTAAGGCAGGACTTTTGATGGTGTAGACGGTGCTGGAGAGTCCCAGGGGTTTATGTGTGGAGGAATCAAAAATGGTGGAGACAGAGTCTGAAAGATGAAGAGGAAAGCTTTTGAGTTAAATGGCAACAAAAACACACAGAACTAGAAGACCTACGCCAAGGGCCAATGCTGCATTCACATGCTCCTCAATGGTCCCATTTCCTGAGATCAAGTTATAGACTTCATTTGTTTCAGGACAACCTGTGCTATCAGGATATGTACACTGCAGGGACGTCACATGAATGTATAAACTGTTACATGAGTATATAGACAAAACAAAATGTTATTGAAATCACACATTCCAATTATGTTCAAGACATGTTCCCTAAGGCTTGGCATTCAGGGGAAACAAAATAAATACATTAACTCACAAAAATATATAATCTATTTAGATTTCAAAGCATCTGGAAGGCCTACGATCACACAGAAGTCCTCTTTGTAAAGGCCCAGATCTTATCTTTCATATTAAACAATCAGAACGAGGCTAGCTTGAAGCAAGATATCAGAAATTGTTTAATTTGATTTATGGATTCATAATCATAGACTTATTTTACTAAGATACTGCAGTTCCAGGTGAGATTACAAAGCTTCTGAAAAGCCTACAATTGCACAGAAGACCTTGATGAAATGGCGCATTTCTCTGCTTCTAAACAACACTTAGGGCCCTATTTTAAATATCTAAGATCACGGCGGGAAGTGTGTGTGTGTGTGTGTGTGTGTGTGTGTGTGTGTGTGTGTGTGTGTGTGTGTGTGTGTGAAGCGCCTGGCGCAGGTGCGTTTAGGGCGTGTCCAAATCCACCTTTTTCTCTCTAAATCAAAATGTTCTGATGGGAACTAGAAAAAGTTTTTGGATCGAAATGTTTCAGAGAAAGCCGAACCTGCGTGTCACATAGTTTCAGGTTTTTATTATTATAGGTGTGTGGAGAAATTAAAGATGTTGGCTGAGACTCGGACAGGATGTGCAGCACTGACGTTCTTCCTGAGAGAACAGACAATGTGAGGAGGGAAGTCCTGAACTCACTCATTAACTCACTTCCTGTCCAGGGACGCTCACGGCTAACAGGTATCATCACAGGCTGAATCAGACCAAAAAAAGTGCCAGTACTCAGTGGTGGAAAGTAACTAAGTACATTTACTCCAGTACTGTACTTATGTCCAAATGTTGAGGTCCTTGTACTTTACTTGAGTCTTTTCTTTTCATGCCACTTTCTACTTCTACTCCTCTACATTTCAGAGAGAAATATTGGACTTTTTACTCCACTACATTCATCTGTTACAGCTTTAGTTACTAGTTACTTTAGTTACTCCGCTACATTCATCTGTTACAGCTTTAGTTACTAGTTACTTTAGTTACTTCGCTACATTCATCTGTTCCAGCTTTAGTTACTAGTTACTTTAGTTACTTCGCTACATTCATCTGTTACAGCTTTAGTTACTAGTTACTTTAGTTACTTCGCTACATTCATCTGTTACAGCTTTAGTTACTAGTTACTTTAGTTACTCCGCTACATTCATCTGTTCCAGCTTTAGTTACTAGTTACTTTAGTTACTCCGCTACATTCATCTGTTCCAGCTTTAGTTACTAGTTACTTTAGTTACTCCACTACATTCATCTGTTCCAGCTTTAGTTACTAGTTACTTTAGTTACTCCGCTACATTCATCTGTTACAGCTTTAGTTACTAGTTACTTTAGTTACTTCGCTACATTCATCTGTTAAAGCTTTAGTTACTAGTTACTTTAGTTACTTCGCTACATTCATCTGTTCCAGCTTTAGTTACTAGTTACTTTAGTTACTTCGCTACATTCATCTGTTACAGCTTTAGTTACTAGTTACTTTAGTTACTTCGCTACATTCAACTGTTACAGCTTTAGTTACTAGTTACTTTAGTTACTCCGCTACATTCATCTGTTACAGCTTTAGTTACTAGTTACTTTAGTTACTCCACTACATTCATCTGTTCCAGCTTTAGTTACTAGTTACTTTAGTTACTCCACTACATTCATCTGTTAGAGTTTTGGTTAGAAGTTACTTTGTACATTAGATTTCTGCACACTAAACACATGTAGTTTATAAAATCTGATGTTTGATTCAAAAGTAAATTAGCTAACAATATAACAGCCTACAAGTCCAGCTGATTATATCATTAAACACACAACTGGTTGGATCCTTTACACTTTCTACAAGGTTTTAATACTTTAACTACATTCTCCTGATGATACTTACAGACTTTTACTGAAGTAACATTTTCACTGCAGGACTTTAACAGAGTATTTCTACAGTGTGGTATTAATACTTTTACTGCAGTAATCTGAATACTTCTTCCAGCGCTGCAAATAATAAATGATCATGTTAGAAACACAGATAAAGTGTCTTTGCATCACATAAATGATCAACAGATTGGTAAAAAATTATTATATCTCTCATCTTTAGACACTACGGAACAGTTGCAATATATTAACTTGATTGTTCACATATTTAATATAAAATATATGTATTCAGCTTCAAGATTCAAGAGTTCTTTATTTGTTATTTTGCCGCTCCACATAAAAACTAAATTGTGTTTTCAACACATCAACCAGTGAGTAAATAAATCAGTGTAAGACAGAAGACTTTAATTATACTTTTTAATTATGGTTTTTACTACTGTATTTATTATCACATGTTGAATTTAGATTGATCTTTTGTGATTACTGCTGCAAACCCAACTGCCCCTCTGGGGACAAATTAAGTTCTACTTGACTTGAAAATCATATGCTCAGAAATAAATAAACTAAATATGGCTGCGTATCGCCATAGACTTCCAGAATCGATTAGATTCTGATTAGGATTGGGTATCGTTTGGGTGTTTTCCGATACCGGTGCTAAAACTATACTTTAATACGGTGCCTAAACAGTGCCTGAACTGATACTTAAAAAAATAGGGTAATAGGGAATAGGGTATTTTACAATAACTTTGAATGCACCACAAGGCTTACTAGTTTCAAGTGAACGCACCGTCTGGGTTGTTTTTCCGACAATGGCAGCTGCACACTGCTTAACGTCCCGCTGTTGGAATCCTCTACACTGAAATACAGACACACTTCTACACCGTTTAGCTGTCAGCCTTTAAACCGTGTTTAATCCAGCTGCTAGCTAATGGCAGGCTAACGTTAGCTGCTGCCAAGTGTATTATGTTAACTAGCGTCACGTGCAGCGATGCTCCTGTTGCCTCTAACGTCTGTTTCAGAGCATCAGAGAGCAGCACAAAAGGTATTTAAGTGGGGGAGGTGATGGCGCAGTGGATATGACATATGCCTTTGATGCAGGAGACCCAGGTTCGAATCCCATTGCAATACATCAACCGATGTGTCCCTGAGCAAGACACTTAGCCCCTAGTTGCTCCAGAGGCGTGCAACCTCTGAAGTGTATATATATATATATATATATATATATATATATATATATATAGCAATTGTAAGTCGCTTTGAATAAAAGCATAAAATGTAAAAACGTGGCATCGAAATCTGCGTTGCACTTCTGTCTGGTAGATACCGGTCGTTTAGGCACCGGTGGCATATTAGCACCGGGTTTTGGTAACCAACCCTAATTCTGATTCACAATGTCTCGATATTGGATATTGGATATCAGTCAGGTTGTCTGTGTACTGACTGTATTGTTATTAGCATTGTATATTATCTAGTTTGGATCGGTTTGATTTAACTGACAGATGAAACATGGACTTTGGATGGATTTTTTTAAACATGTTCAAAATAAACTTAATAAAAACGAAAGGGAAATGTCAGATCTAATCCCAGTTTATCTGGATATAATAATATAAACTGTAAACTGTAACTTGCTGCATTATTAAACATATTACATTAAAAATGTTGTGAAGAACTGGCCCCAAAGCAGCTCCACAGAGACAAAAATATCCAGCTATTTTTATCAAAATATTCTGACTGTTTTCTGAAAATATTCTGTCTTTTTTTGCCAACAAAATATTATCTTTTTTTAAAAATATTTGACTCTTTCCCAGAAAATATTAAACTGTCTTTCCCTGGGCGACCTCTGGCTCCCCCAGTGAGAGCGTTCGCCCCATGTTGGCGGAGTCCTGCAGCGGCCCAGAATCTAATCCGACCTGCAGCCCTTTGCTGCGTGTCATGCCCCATCTCTCTTCCCCTTTCATGGCTATCAACTGTCACTATAATAAAGGGAAATTAAAAATTAATCTTAAAAACAATATTCAATTTTTTTCCTAAAATTATTCAGACGATTTTTTCCAAAACATTCTTGCTTTTCCCCCTAAAAATATTCAACTTTTTGTGTCCTAAAAATATTTGACTTCTTTTTTTTATATTCCACTCAGTTTATCAAGATATAAAAGAGATCCTCAGAGAACTAACGCTGTAAACCCTCAGATATGTTATAATGCACCAGGTTCATGTTTACATTAAGAACTGAGCCCCAACAACTTAGTTTAAAGGACTTTTTACTTCTCCATTCATGGTGAAAAGACAGATATTAAAACATCCATTTCTGGGGTGCCTGGATAGCTCACCTGGTAGAGCATGCGCCCCATGTAAAAAGGCTCAGTAATATTTTAGAGGAACAGTCTCTTGTGTGTAACTTGATTTGTTCGTCTTCTCTAATTCTTTTCCTGATCCTGATCCAGACTGATTCTGATTGAGATTTGTTGCTTTTTTGACACTATTTGTCGACTTTTTCTGGCTCTTTTGTTGCTCTTTTGTTGCTCTTTTAACACTTTTATAATAATAATAAATTTGTATTTACATAGCGCTTTACATAGTACTCAAAGACACTGTACAGTAAACCAGCAAATTAAAAACAGATAGGCAATAAAACCAACACATAAAACTAGAATACTAAAGGCAACTGAAACAATAAAACCAGCAGCTAACAGCAGATAATATGTGAGACTATGAAGACGAATGTTTTCATGAGTCATTTGAATGTGCCCAGGTTGCCTTTTTTATTGCTTTTTTGTCCCTTATATTCAGATTCTGATTGCGATTTGTTCTTTATCTTTTCTGATTCTGATTCTGATTTGTTTGCCGCTCCTGACTTTGATCCTACTTCTTTCCTGACCCTGGTTCTGGTCCAGACAAACAGTTGTACCTCTGCAGTACTTACAGACGGAGCTGGATGTGATCTGGATGATGAGTAGCAGCAGAACCGGGGCGTCCATGTTGCTCAACAGAAAGAGAACAGAAACTGGAGAGAAATGGGAGAGTAGCTGAAGGACTGAAGGACTGAGGAAGGGAAGTGCGTCTCTGTGGGCAGGAAAGAGTCAGCGAGCTGCGCTTCCTTCTATTCAATTGTTGTGGAGGTTTTTCACGGAGAAGGAGTCGTCGGAAATACCAGAGTCCATCTCTCCGTTCTAATAAACCTGCAGGAGAAAACATCCAGAAACAGAAACAGGAACCCTTTACCCCCCTAATCCTAACCCTTGTTTATTTTGATTTAAAATGAATTCTAAATGAGTCATTCTGTGACACCGGGGAATTTCTTTTAATTTGTAGAGGGGGAGAGATCTGGGTAGATGGGGAGAAGGTTTTTAAGTAATATAACTCCGCTGAGCATCCTGTCCAGTGGCTCTTTAAAAAACTTTTATTCATTCATGCAAATTCATCTCTGAAAATGTTAGTGTACCATGCTGCATTACGATTGGTCTCGGATTTGGGTTTCTGCACACATCATTGCAGTTTGTCTGAGAAAGTTGGTTTGTCTTCTTTATACAACCACAGGATGGAGTACTGCTATATTTTACTTTTTAAGGCCGTTTTGCATTATTTCTGTTCTCTACTGACGTCTAAAACTAAAACTATTGTTAGCTGCAACCTCCGGTCACTGTGTTTGGTGAAAGTGCTTTTAAAGTTTAATTAACATGTCTGTTTGTACTTCATTTACAGTACTCTAATCACTGAGAAGTAGAATTGCTAAAAGTGTTTTAGGTTAGCCACAGCAGTGTGTAACTGGTTCAAACAGAACAAAGTCATATGAAACGTGTATTTCATATGGTAACAAAATATGTTTTTTATAAATTAGTGTTTCATTTTGCAAGAGTCTGAGGAGTTCTGCTGATTGGGTGTGTGGTTGTGATAATTGTGTGTAGTCTTTTGAAAAACCGGTCCATGCTTTCAAAATAGTGCTTAAGCAATCGAAAAAAACTGTAATTGTCTCTTTTGTATTGCTTTTATTTAATGTTTTAATTTAAGGATCTTAGTTATTACCACCCGTTTCCTCCGACATTTGTAACACTTGTAACTATTGCTTGTTTGTTCGAACTGACTTCATGGAAAGCTGTGAATGAATATGAACCCGTTGGGATTAGAAAAAGTATCTAAACTGAACTGAACTAACCCAGGAGTGATAACCTTTGACCTCTCTTTAGAATCGGAAGCCCGTTCTGGGGTTGTGCGGTGTATGAAACACGGGAAGTTGCTTTACAACTGGACTGTTTTCTCCACAACTCAAAGATCTTCAGTGTCCTGTCCCAGAGGAGAGAAACTAGAACATATTCACATTTAACAAGCTGACATCACACTAGTTCACCTGTTTTACCATAACATATGACTCAAACTGATTAATGGATTATCAGAATAGTTCATAACTGATCAATTCATCTTTGATTCTTTACCTACAGACCTGTCTCTATATTAACCTTATTTTCTAAAATACTTTCTAAATGAGTTTACAGGAGGATATAAAACGTGTCAACACTGTTACATGAGCAGCAGTTTGGAGTTAAATGGGAAAATTATTATCTTGATTTGTTTTGACTTTTAACTTTGGATACTTTAATTACACTTAGCTGATAGTACTAGATCACAATAGCGTGTGTGTGTGTGTGTGTGTGTGTGTGTGTGTGTGTGTGTGTGTGTTTAAACGTGCTAAAGTGTTGAAGGAAGTTCCACCCTCAGCAGGAAGTCATGCTGTTTAACCTTGACAAGCCCAGACAACACACACACACACACATACACACACACACACACACACACACAGACACACACACACACACACACACACACACACACACACACACACACACACACACACACACACACACACACACACACACACACACACACACACACACACACACACACACACACACACACACACACACACACACACACACACACACACACACACACACACACACACACACACACACACACACACACACACACACACACACACACACACACACACACACACACACACACACACACACACACACACACACACACACACACACACACACACACACACACACACACACACACACACACACACACACACACACACACACACACACACACACACACACACACAGACACACACACACACACGTTACAAAATCTTGGAGGTGCAGGCTCGGCGCTCTGACATGCTTTTTTATGCTCTTCTTGTCCCTTTTTTCAATGCCTTTTTGATGCTTCATCAAAGTTTTTTTTTTATTATTTTCCATATATTACATTTAGTTTCTTGAAGTAAAAACCGGGCTGAGAGCAGAGACGCCTAATGAACACGCTGATTAAAGTGTTACCTGTGAATATTGGTGCTTTTTGTAGATTTATTTCTACTTTTTGATGCTTTGGTTGTTTTGGTGTCAGTGTTTCTTTCTGTATTTATATTTATTTTTGTGTTTCTTGGAATAAAACCAGGCTGACAGCAGAGACGCTGCGTGTGTGTGTTTACTGAGACTAACTAACACGCTGATGACAGTTTGTTACCTCTGAACATCCATTTGTCCTCGCAGGGGTCAGAGGTCAGGGTCTGGGCGTGTTCAAGGTCCTCACGCTCTGATTGGCTGAGGAAACGTGTCTCTGTGCAGAGGAAGAGGAGGCTTCCTGACAGCAAGTCAGCAACCTGAGGGTTAGAAACAAACACGCACACGCAACTTATAGCAGATTTTAGTTTCTATGCACCGCAGATCTGGAATAAACTCCTGCCCCCATAACATAGGTTGGAACTGTGATATTTCTGTTTCTATAAGTCTCATAACATAGGTTGGAACTGTGATATTTCTGTTTCTATAAGTCTCATAACATAGGTTGGAACTGTGATATTTCTGTTCCTATAAGTCTCATAACATAGGTTGGAACTGTGATATTTCTGTTCCTATAAGTCTCATAACATAGGTTGGAACTGTGATATTTCTGTTCCTATAAGTCTCATAACATAGGTTGGAACTGTGATATTTCTGTTCCTATAAGTCTCATAACATAGGTAGAAACTGTCTGATGTTTCTGTTTCTATAAGTCTCATAACATAGGTAGAAACTGTCCGATGTTTCTGTTTCTATAAGTCTCATACCATAGGTAGAAACTGTGATATTTCTGTTTCTATAAGTCCCATAACATAGGTATAAACTGTCTATGTTTCTGTTTCTATAAGTCCCATAACATAGGTATAAACTGTCTATGTTTCTGTTTCTATAAGTCCCATAACATAGGTATAAACTGTCTATGTTTCTGTTTCTATAAGTCCCATAACATAGGTATAAACTGTCTATGTTTCTGTTTCTATAAGTCCCATAACATAGGTTGGAACTGTGATATTTCTGTTCCTATAAGTCTCATAACATAGGTAGAAACTGTCTGATGTTTCTGTTTCTATAAGTCTCATAACATAGGTAGAAACTGTCTGATGTTTCTGTTTCTATAAGTCTCATAACATAGGTAGAAACTGTCTGATGTTTCTGTTTCTATAAGTCTCATACCATAGGTAGAAACTGTGATATTTCTGTTTCTATAAGTCCCATAACATAGGTATAAACTGTCTATGTTTCTGTTTCTATAAGTCCCATAACATAGGTATAAACTGTCTATGTTTCTGTTTCTATAAGTCCCATAACATAGGTATAAACTGTCTATGTTTCTGTTTCTATAAGTCCCATAATATAGGTAGAAACTGTCTGATATTTCTGTTTCTATAAGTCCCATAACATAGGTAGAAACTGTCTGTTTCTGTTTCTATAAGTCCCATAACATACAGTACAGGCCAAAAGTTTGGACACACCTTCTCATTCAATGCATTTCCTTTATTTTCATGACTATATACATCAGGGGTCACCAAACTTTTTTCTCTGGGGGCCACATTATCGTTCCTGACTGTGATGGGGGGGGCCGGGGCCAGGTCAGCTATATAACAGAATTGTATGACCCAGACCAAAATGACCACCATTGGTAGCAGAGATTACTAGCCTGGCACAGCCATCCCCACTACTATATCCACACTACTATATCAACACTTGATTCCTGGCATATATTTGTTTATCTTTACTAGTGGTTTGCAAAAGTAGTAATCAAGTCTTAAAACTTTGTTTAGATTTGAAATACCACAGATATTTCATTTATTTATTTTCTAATAAAAATAACATCAAAGCTGTCAAGGTAAGAAACATCTGCCTAGTTGAGGTGATTGACACTGGCAAAGGTGAGGGAAAAATTATAAATCCTAGGTAGGCCTGTTGATATTATATAATAATAATAATAATAATAATAATAATAATAATAATAATAATAATAATTGTGTGCAGCACTTAATAAAGGTCAAATAAATAGGCCTACAAATTAAATTAATTAATGAATTAAAAAAACATTGAAATTACACATGAGTAATAGAACATTTAACATGAGTAATAGAACAACTAGCCAGCTCTTATGCCTATCCAGATGAGCATGTTCAGTAGGTCAAGGTGAAAATGAAATGAGCAGTAGGCTCAAAACTAAAGCACAACAATAATACAGAATAATGGTAATCAAAATCAGTAGTATATGTAGGTGAGCTGGATTTGTACTTGATGAATTGGGGTCAGCAACAGCAGTCTCCTCTCCTCACTTCAGGGCGCCTTCTGGAGCCCTGGCATGATGGAGGGATGACAGATTGAACACAAGAAGCACCATATTCAGTAAATGGCAAAACATGCTGCTGTCTGCTTTTCTCTGTGACATAATTTTACAAAATATGTAGCAAAAACACTGATTATTACACTGATTATTACCGAAGCCAGGCTGAACACTCACTCATTCCAGACAGCAGCTAGCAGCTAACAAGGTAGGTGAATTTAAACAATGTCTGAGTAGAAAATGCATCTTGTTGTCATGTAAGGGCCCTGTTCATGTTGCACAGACATTTTAATTGCATTTTTTTTGTGTCTGTTAAGAGGCACAAAGGCACTCTTTATTTATCTTATGCCCCCATAACTGCCGTTTTAGCTGAGTGGGAGCTCTGGGCATTAGCTGCAGCAGCTCCGTGTCGGCTCGTTTTTTTTTTTGCTATGACAGTACTCATATACATATAGCGTATTAACTAATGTTTAATAAATGAACCTTACTACATATTTAATATTTATAATTTAAATCAGTCATTGTTAAAATCAGTGTGCTTACCGTATCAGTGTGAACTGTGCTTGCTTCTGGCTGGTGAGAAGTTCAATGTCTGGTTGCAGTCTAGTGGTAGTCAGTCTCAAGGTCTGATGCAGGTGTTTATCTGTGAGTCTGTTCCTTGTTGGATTCTTGGTTTGCTTCATGCGGGAAAAGGTTTGCATAGCATACAACTCAATGAGACTGTCAGGCTTGAATGCGTCTTTAAGGATATCACAATTCTGCAACTCTGCTAGTTCAAACTGAAGAGAGGGAAGGGCATAATTTATGTCAGCAGCAAAGGGGTTCTGGAACAAGCGTATTCCTTTACCGTTGACATGAAGCTCACGGAACCGCGCACTGAACTCTCCCTGCAGCATTTCCAGTGCGTCCTTGCACTTTTCGACTGGGAACGGGACAGCTGGTTTCTCAGCACAGTAGCTTTGGGTGGCAGGGAGATGCGTGAAGTCCAGCTTTTGGACCTGTCTCACAAGCAGCACTAGTTTGACCTTGAATGCTTTGATGTGGGAATGCATGTCACTGATTAGCTTCCCTTTGCCTTGGAGCAGCTGTTAAGTTGGTTCAACATTTCAGTCACATCAGTTAAAAACGCGAGGTCCCATTTCCATTCTGGCTCGGTCAGCTCTCGTACCGTTTCACCTTTAGACTGCAGGAAGGTGTTGATTTCGGGTAGCAGGTCATAGAAACGGCGCAACACTCTGCCTCGGCTTAACCAGCGTACTTCTGTGTAGTACAGCACATCCTCGTAGGCAGACTCAAGCTCTGAGAGAAAGGCCTGGAACTGTCTGTGTTTCAGCCCATGTTTTCGGATTGAGTTGACACAGTGCACAACCACATTCATGACAGACGCCCACTTCAAAACTTTGCAGCATAGTGCTTGCTGGTGAATCAGACAGTGGACATGTTGTGGCGGGGTGAGACCTCGTTCCTCGAATAGCCCCCTCGTTGTGCCAACCATACTAGGTGCGCCATCCGTAGTGATGCTGGCCAATTTAGACCAGTGTAACTCTTCCATTGTTTTGCACACTTGACACTTGACACTTGACAAAAATATCCTCTCCTGTCGTAGTACCTTTGAGACTTTTTAGAGCTGCCAGCTCCTCAGACACTTCAAAGCTTGCACTAACTCCACAAATAAAAATGAGCAGTTGTGCTGTGTCCTGCACGTCATTGCTCTCATCCATGGCCAAAGCAAAAAACTTGAATTCTGACGCTTTCTTCTTCAGCTGGTCATACACGTTGTCCTCCAAATCTTCGATTCGCCTGGTCATATTAGGTGAGGAGAGACTCACCGTGTTGAGCGCATCCTTCTTGTCGGGACACACCTCCTCGGCCACAGCAACCATGCATTCTTTAACAAAGTCCCCATCAGTAAACGGCTTTCCATGGGTGGCTAATAGGTGAGCTACCTTAAAGCTAGCTCGGACAGCAGCCTGGTTGACCTGAGTTTGGCGAAGGAATACATTCTGTTGTGCAGCCAGTCCGCCTTTCATCCTCCGAATCCTGTCTTCTCTTGCTTGCCCGCGCAGGCTAGTATACTCATTGTGGCGGGTTTCGTGGTGACGATGCAGATTATATTCTTTGAAAACCGCCACACTTTCTTTACATATAATACAAACTGCACGGTCCTTACACTGAACAAGAAAATAATCGTTGGTCCACTGTTCTTTGAAAACTCAACTTTTCGTTTAACGCTAGCCATTTTGCAACATTGACAGGTGCGTGCGTGTGACAACGCGCATGCGCTGTCTGACATTGCTTGATCTCGAGCATGTCGGGTGACAAAAATTCAGCAAATATTATAGTTTATTTTATAACTAAATATCAATTTTTAAAATAAAAAATAAAAAAAATACCAGATGCAGACATGTTATAATCTTCCAAAAAGCAATTTAAAAAAAAAAATTGGCCATGAAGACTTTTGGGGTAGTGGGGGGCAGAGGGGCGTTTAGTTAGTTAGTTTGGTGACCCATGATTTACATTGTAGATTCTCACTGAAGGCATCAAAACTATGAATGAACACGTGGAATTATGTACTTAACAAAAAAGTGTGAAATAACTGAAAACATGTCTTATATTTTAGATTCCTCAAAGTAGCCACCCTTTGCTCTGATTACTGCTTTGCACACTCTTGGCATTCTCTTGATGAGCTTCCAGAGGTAGTCACCTGAAAGGGTTTTCCAACAGTCTTGAAAGAGTTCCCAGAGATGTTAGCACTTGTTGGCCCTTTTGTCTTCACTCTGAGGTCCAGCTCACCCCAAACCATCTCGACTGGGTTCAGGTCCGGTGACTGTGGAGGCCAGGTCATCTGGCGCAGCACTCCATCACTCTCCATCTTGGTCAAATAGCCCTTACACAGCCTGGAGGTGTGTTTGGGGTCATTGTGCTGTTGGAAAATAAATGATGGTCCAACTAAACGCAAACCGGATGGGATGGCATGTTGTTGCACGATGCTGTGGTAGCCATGCTGGTTCAGTATGTCTTCAATTTAGAATAAATCCCCAACAGTGTCACCAGCAAAGCCCCCCGACACCATCACACCTCCTCCTCCATCCTTCACGGTGGGAACCAGGCATGAAAGCCCCCCACCATCACACCTCCTCCTCCGTGCTTCACGGTGGGAACCAGGCATGAAAGCCCCCCCCACACCATCACACCTCCTCCTCCGTGCTTCACGGTGGGAACCAGGCATGAAAGCCCCCCCACACCATCACACCTCCTCCTCCGTGCTTCACGGTGGGAACCAGGCATGAAAGCCCCCCCCACACCATCACACCTCCTCCTCCATGCTTCACGGTGGGAACCAGGCATGAAAGCCCCCACACCATCACACCTCCTCCTCCATGCTTCACGGTGGGAACCAGGCATGAAAGCCCCCCCACACCATCACACCTCCTCCTCCGTGCTTCACGGTAGGAACCAGGCATGAAAGCCCCCCACACCATCACACCTCCTCCTCCGTGCTTCACGGTAGGAACCAGGCATGAAAGCCCCCCACACCATCACACCTCCTCCTCCGTGCTTCACGGTTCACGGTAGGAACCAGGCATGAAAGCCCCCCCACACCATCACACCTCCTCCTCCGTGCTTCACGGTGGGAACCAGGCATGAAAGCCCCCCAACACCATCACACCTCCTCCTCCATGCTTCACGGTGGGAACCAGGCATGAAAGCCCCCAACACCATCACACCTCCTCCTCCATGCTTCACGGTGGGAACCAGGCATGGCCCCCCCCCACACCATCACACCTCCTCCTCCATGCTTCACGGTGGGAACCAGGCATGAAAGCCCCCCCACACCATCACACCTCCTCCTCCATGCTTCACGGTGGGAACCAGGCATGTAGAATCCATCCGTTCACCTTTTCTGCGTCGCACAAAGACACGGCGGTTGGAACCAAAGATCTCAAATTTGGACCCATCAGACCAAAGCACAGATTTCCACTGGTCTAATGTCCATTCCTTGTGTTTCTTGGCCCAATCGAATCTCGTGTGCTTGTTGCCTCTCCTTAGCAGTGGTTTCCTAGCAGCTACTGGACCATGAAGGCCTGATTCAGTCTCCTCTTAACAGTTGTTCTAGAGATGTGTCTGCTGCTAGAACTCTGTGTGGCATTCATCTGGTCTCTAATCTGAGCTGCTGTTAACTTGTGATTTCTGAGGCTGGTGACTCAGATGAACTTCTCCTCAGCAGCAGAGGTGACTCTTGGTCTTCCTTTCCTGGGGCGGTCCTCATGTGAGCCAGTTTTGTTGTAGCTCTTGATGGTTTTTGCGACTGCACTTGGGGACACATTCAAAGTTTTTGCAATTTTCCGGACTGACTGACCTTCATTTGTTAAAGTAATGATGGCCACTCGTTTCACTTTACTTAGCTGATTGGTTCTTGCCATAATATGAATTATAACAGTTGTCCAATAGGGCTGTCGGCTGTGTATCAACCTGACTTCTGCACACACAACTGATGGTCCCAACCCCATTAACAAGGGAAAAAATTCCACTAATTAACCCTGACAAGGCACACCTGTGAAGTGAAAACCATTTCAGGTGACTACCTCATGAAGCTCATTGAGAGAACACCAAGGGTTTGCAGCACTATCAAAAAAGCAAAAGGTGGCTACTTTGAGGAATCTAAAATATAAGACATGTTTTCAGTTATTTCACACTTTTTTGTTAAGTACATAATTCTATATGTGTTCATTGATAGTTTTGATGCCTTCAGTGAGAATCTACAATGTAAATAGTCATGAAAATAAAGAAAACGCATTGAATGAGAAGGTGTGTCCAAACTTTTGGCCTGTACTGTAGGTAGACACTATTTATGTTTCTATAAGTCCCATAACATAGGTAGAAATTGTCTGTTTCTGTTTTATATAAGTCCCATAATATAGGTAGACACTATTTATGTTTCTATAAGTCCCATAACATAGGTAGAAACTGTCTGATATTTCTGTTTATATAAGCACAAAGAATCATCTCTGTCAGCTGCAGGTTTACATCACTTTTATTTTGAAGAACAACAAACTGATGACATAAACTGAAGCAACATGTCCAACGTCTGCTCACGTTTCTAACAACACTGAAAAACCGGCAGAAACACAGAAGAAAAGCAAACAGCGGAAAAAAATGACAAAAATGCTGCAAATGCCAAACTGTGTAATTTGTTACTAGTTATATTGAGAGACACCTAGAGGAAGTCTATATAATATGTATAATAATATAATATCGTCACAATATTTCTTTTATTTTGAAAGGTACAGAGGAACAAAAACAAGCTGAAGCAACATGAACAACATCTGCTCACATTTCTCTGTCCAGATTCTTACATTCACTTTGATAAAGTCAAACATTTATAACAAACATTTATAACAAACATTTATTACAAACATTTATTACAAACATTTATAATGTCATTATTACCTAAAGTCCAAATCAGACCAAAGATTCACGACGAGATGAAACCGTTTCAGAGCGTTTCTTCTCGACTCAAACCAGCTGCTGAAAACTGATCAAATCAACGGAAAAAAGGTCAAAAACTCAGAAAGAAAAAGGTGAGAACGTTGAAAAAGCAACAAAACATGTCAACAACTGATTGGTGTAAACTGGCAGCTTTCAGAACGCTGCAGACCAGAGACTCTCAGAGAGATTAAACTGTGTGTCATCTTTGGGTCAAATTTGATTCGTTTTCAAACATTCTTTATCAGAAATCTGGGTTTATTTTTAACTACCTAATTGTATTTGCCCAAAAATAACACAGATTATTCCATACAACGCAGTTCGCAAGTACAACAAAAGATGAGAACTCTACTTTCATTGAATTTTGGGTGTTTTATTCAATTTTTTAGCATTTGAATAAAACATTGAAACATTCAAAACGGTATCCCGACTGAATGTTGACATATACCCTTCTGTGATTAACCTTCCTTTAATATTAGTCTAAATAATTAATAATTTCAGCTTTTTTAACTCAAGATTAGATATCATTTCCTATAAATGACTTTTTTTTGACCATGCATTTAAAAAATAAGTGTAAAACTAGTTATGAGTTGGTGTTGGTCGTGTTTATACATGGTTGTGAAAAGAAGCGTTAAACGCACCAAAAGTGTCGAAACGGTCAGTTTTGAAATGGGAGGACGACAAGTGCGTGGTCGAATGGTAGACAACACAAGGGCTACAGTTTACACTGGTCTGAACACGAATCTTTAGTCTGAACTGGACTCTAAAGAGAGTATTTACAACAGCAGCTGTTCACAACCTGGCAACCCAAAAGGAACTGCGTATAAAGCTCCGGCGGATGATGTAATTAAGCATTAAATTAAAGCTTTTACTAACAGCTTAGAAGCCTTGCAATAAAACATCAAAATGTAATAAATGTTATAACTTCATTATGTAATAATCTGCCGCATTTTGTGTTAAAAACCCAAACGCAATATGTAATCAATTCCTCCGCATTATGTAATAGACAAGATAGTAAAATATTTTGTGGTAAAATAGCCTTTATTTATTAAATTTGTTTAATGTTTTCTTCAAATGCCTTTCCAAAACAACAATTTCTTTGGTTGGTTACTACACAACGCACCCTATTATTACATTTTCGTATCCCTTTGCATTTTGTAATTTATTACACATTGCGTTCAGGGGTTTTTATTACAAGATGCAGCAGATTATAGCATGTTGTTGCATAGTGAAGTTAACATTTATTTCATGTCGATGTTTTGTAACACAGTGCGTTGTTACAAGCCTTAAAGGGTAACTCTCGCCAAAATGCATCCTAGGGTATTTTTGTGAATGTACGTGAATCAAACTTTAGTTTAAAAGCATATTTAGGACCAATATTTAGGGAGCGATAGGGGCACTCTCATGCTAGTCTCAAAATGGCTATTTTCGAAATACTAAGAAGGCTCGACACAACATGAAACTTTGCTTCATGTATCACTAGGAGCTCTACACCTTAACTCAAGCATTGACAACATTCTTTGTGTACACAGATTTATTAAAAAGAAAGTTTTTGAGCAACTCACCGCAGCTGAAACAACAACAGCTACAGTGAGTTGTTCAAAACCTTTCTTTTTAGTAAACGCTGGGTACACAAACAATGTTGTCAGTGCTTGCATGTAGAGCCTCTGGTGATACTTGGAGCATAGTTTCATGTTGTGTCGAGCCTTCGTAGT
>NC_041338.1:39187667-39222667 GCF_004354835.1 Perca flavescens
CACAGCAAGAATCATCGTCAACATTTATATTATATAAACCAGACCACTCTGAAACACACGGCGAGAATCATCGTAAACATATATATTATATAAACCAGACCACTCTGAAACACAGCGAGTATCATCGTCAATATTTATATTATATAAACCAGACCACTCTGAAACACAGCAAGAATCATCGTCAACATTTATATTATATAAACCAGACCACTCTGAAACACAGCAAGAATCATCGTCAACATTTATATTATATAAACCAGACCACTCTGAAACACACGGCGAGAATCATCGTAAACATATATATTATATAAACCAGACCACTCTGAAACACAGCGAGAATCATCGTAAACATTTATTTTATATAAACCAGACCGCTCTGAAACACACAGCGAGAATAATCGTCAACATTTATATTTATATAAACCAGACCGCTCTGAAACACACAGCGAGAATCATCGTCAACATTTATATTATATAAACCAGACCACTCTGAAACACAAAGCGAGAATCATCGTAAACATATATATTATATAAACCAGACCACTCTGAAACACACAGCGAGAATCATCGTAAACATTTATATTATATAAACCAGACCACTCTGAAACACACAGCGAGAATCATCGTAAACATTTATATTATATAAACCAGACCACTCTGAAACACACAGCGAGAATGATCGTCAACATTTATATTTATATAAACCAGACCGCTCTGAAACACACAGCGAGAATCATCGTCAACATTTATATTTATATAAACCAGACCACTCTGAAACACACAGCGATAATCATCGTCAACATTTATATTATATAAACCAGACCATTCTGAAACACACAGCGATAATCATCGTCAACATTTATATTATATAAACCAGACCACTCTGAAACACACAGCGAGAATCATCGTAAACATTTATATTATATAAACCAGACCACTCTGAAACACACAGCGATAATCATCGTCAACATTTATATTATATAAACCAGACCACTCTGAAACACACAGCGATAATCATCGTAAACATTTATATTATATAAACCGATAAGACCACATTTATATTATATAAACACACAGCTGAAATAATCATCATCAACATTTATATTATATAAACCAGACCACTCTGAAACACAGTGAGAATCATCGTAAACATTTATATTATATTAACCAGACCGAGAATCATCTCAACATTTAAACACAGTGAGAATCACAGTGAGAATCATCGTAAACATTTATATTAATATAAGCCAGACTGCTCTGAAACACACGGCGAGAATCATCGTCAACATTTATATTATATAAACCAGACCACTCTGAAACACAGCGAGAATCATCGCCAACATTTATATTAATATAAGCCAGAATGCTCTGAAACACACAGCAAGAATCATAGGCAGGAGTACGCGGCAGGTAGGGGCGTAGCTTAGGGGTAGTGGAGCGGCAAGCAGGCGCAAGCCCGTCAAACTGAACTTTTCTCTACGCGAGCAACGTGCAGCGCAAATCAATGAACAAGAGACAGATTCTTCTATTTGTGAGTTCCACTAACATATCAAACTGTTTTCCAACAGTTATCAGGACATGGACAGCGGGGCTTCTGCTGGACTGGATGTAACGGTAACTACTGTAAGTACGACTATGCTAAACTAGAAAATGCATTTCCTGCACAAAATGCTTGTGAATGCTAAACAGCTAAATTGCTAAACTGAACTGCTGGCTTTAATGTGTACGAAGGTAAAGCAGTGAGAATAGTTGCAAAAGTGGGACTGGTTTAAATTAGTATAACTTTCAATGAAATGTTAAATAACACCAAAAATGTATGAAACCAAAGTGGAATATTTTTATATTTTTTTGAAAAGTTGTCACTAGGTTTTGATTTATAAATTGTGTATGACCAGTAAATATTGTGGGCATGAGAGCAAATTATAGAGTTTTTAAGATGATTTTTCAAGGCTTCCCACTATAGTGATGTCATCACCCTCTAAGTCATGCAATACTCCATTATAAGCCCAGAAAAAGCCTGAATGAAACACTTGACTTAAATAGTGATGCCACAAAAACTGTAAACGATATCACAAAGCTGAAAACAACTGTGATAGCTAAAGGTTTCGTGAGTAGTTTAAAGTTTGACTGGCGTCTGTAAGTGAGAGTATGTGGGAGGAGAAGCATTTCAAAAAGGAAGAAGCCTGAAGAGGATTTGAAGATTGCTCCATTGACTTTAATGTAAATTAAAAAAAATGAAAAAGCTTAATATTTTAAGTATAAATAGCAAAACAAAGTTGAAGAAGTCCCATCATGTGCTTAAAGTTGCCCTGCCACATGTATTTCATGACTTTGTGGTGATGTTTGAAGGTCTACCATGGACTCTGTAACTTGGTTACCTTGTTTCAAGCCATTCTAGCGGGGTATAGAAAGCCTGCAGGAAGACTCAGCTCAATTTCTGACAGTTCTCATTAATATTCAACAAGCTAAGCTGTTTGAATATGATTGGCTAACAGCTAGCCAGTGAGAGCCTGGCTGTCAGAATCCTTTACCCAGCCCAACTGGGCGAGCTCATGAATATTAATGAGCTCAGGCAGTGTGATGTCAGACTGATCAGCTGTTGTGATTCATTTTCACATTCACCACATAACACAAACACATATGGACCTGACAGATTTCAAACAATACAAGTAAAAACGGTTTTGTATGGCAGGGCACCTTTAATGAAGTGAACATTTAGATATTTTAATGTTTTTTGTAGCTGTTGTATGCCTGCCTGCAACCAAAGAAATTTGAAGATTAAAGAATCGGATATGCTGCTGAATCAGCATTCACACAATTAGCTAACTTTAGCTACCAACAGCTAACTGTCTGGTTAGCAAAGACGGGGACTGTTTGTTATGAATGGACCTGTGATTAGGAAGATACGATACCCCAGTCAGCTGATCTAGTTCAGTTGATACAGCAGTGGACAGAATCCCCATGGTTACCATGAAATGAGCGCCTGTCGTTTACTGGCGGAGCGTTGTTCACATGAGAGCCCGCGGAACCAAGCGAGTAGTAGGCCACTGCGTTCCCGATGGGCTGAGACGTGATCGTGTTGTAACCGACCTTTGAGAAACAGCGAGACGTCCTCCAGCTGTGGGATGTTGTCGTCACGGTAACCGCAGTGCTTGCTGAGCAGTGGCAGGTTCTTCAGGTACTCTCTGCAGGCATGGGTCGGGTACAGCTGGGTCAGCTCCCGGAACACCACGCCCCAGGTCTGGACCTCCTCCGCAGTGTACTCTATATGAGGGATGGGCTGCCCGCTGCACGCAGGACACACAACCAGAGACACACGGTAGAACCAGAACCACAGACACAACCAGAGACAGAGACACAACCAGAGACACACAGTAGAACCAGAACCACAGACACAACCAGAGACAGAGACACAACCAGAGACACACGGTAGAACCAGAACCACAGACACAACCAGAGACACACGGTAGAACCAGAACCACAGACACAACCAGAGACAGAGACACAACCAGAGACACACGGTAGAACCAGAACCACAGACACAACCAGAGACACACGGTAGAACCAGAACCACAGACACAACCAGAGACAGAGACACAACCAGAGACACACGGTAGAACCAGAACCACAGACACAACCAGAGACAGAGACACAACCAGAGACACACGGTAGAACCAGAACCACAGACACAACCAGAGACACACGGTAGAACCAGAACCACAGACACAAACAGAGACACACGGTAGAACCAGAACCACAGACACAAACAGAGACAGAGACACAGACACAACCAGAGACAGAGACACAGACACAACCAGAGACACACGGTAGAACCAGAATCACAGACACAACCAGAGACAGAGACACAACCAGAGACACACAGTAGAACCAGAACCAGAGACAATTAAAGAACCAGAGACAGATATACATCACTTCCAAGCAGAGACATGTCAGAACACAATTCTGTCACTTGTTTTGACTTTTTTTTAATGTCTTCTTTAGCATTTTGATGCTTTTTTTTAAACAATTAAATGCTATTTTAAGCGTGTTTGACCCTTTTTCAATGTGTCACAAACTGGCTCAACACGACACTGTCAATTACTGAAAACTACAGCTATATTGTGATTGGTTTAGAGAAATGCCAATGAACCAGAGCACGTTTTTCTCCCATCCCAGAATGCTGTGTGGACTAGACAGACCCTCCTCCACAGCACTGTGGAGGAGGGTCTGGACATGAGAGACTATATACATTACATGCTAAGATATGCTAAAGTGTTTACAGTAAAGTTATAGATGAGGAAGATGCTGATGAAGACGTGTCACATTTGAAGCAATAAAAAAATCTTTAAAACTGAGAAACATATACGATACTTACAATTTATAATTCATGGCCACTTCCACAAAGTATTTCCTCCTCTGACGGTAAACTTCATCTTTAAAGCCCTGACAGGAAGAACAGGTAACAGGTCAGAGGTTTAGAAACATTCACATATTATATTTACATATTAAAAGTATATGTGTATATTTATATACATATGTGTGTATATGTGTATGGATGTGTATATATGTATATGTGTAAATGTGTATACAGTACAGGCCAAAAGTTTGGAAATCACCTTCTCATTCAATGCGTTTTTTTTATTTTCATGACTATTTACATTGTAGATTCTCACTGAAGGCATCAAAACTATGAATGAACACATATGGAATTATGTAATTAACAAAAAAGTGTGAAATAACTGAAAACATGTCTTATATTTTAGATTCTTCAAAGTAGCCACCCTTTGCTTTTTTTGATAACTCTGCAAACCCTTGGTGTTCTCTCAATGAGCTTCATGAGGTAGTCACCTGAAATGGTTTTACCTTCACAGATGTGCCTTGTCAGGGTTCATTAGTGGATTTTTTTTCATTATTAATGGGGTTGGGACCATCAGTTGTGTTGTGCAGAAGTCAGGTTGGTACACAGCCGACAGCCCTATTGGACAACTGTTAGAATTCATATTATGGCAAGAACCAATCCGCTAAGTAAAGAGAAATGAGTGGCCATCATTACTTTAACAAATTAAGGTCAGTCAGTACGGAAAATTGCAAAAACTTTGAATGTGTCCCCAAGTGGAGTCGCAAAAACCATCAAGAGCTACAACGAAACTGGCTCACATGAGGACCGCCCCAGGAAAGGAAGACCAAGAGTCACCTCTGATGCTGAGGATAAGTTCATCCGAGTCACCAGCCTCAGAAATCACAAGTTAAGAGCAGCTCAGATTAGAGACCAGATGAATGTTCTAGCAGCAGACACATCTCTAGAACAACTGTTAAGAGGAGACTGAATCAGGCCTTCATGGTCAAGTAGCTGCTAGGAAACCACTGCTAAGGAGAGGCAACAAGCACAAGAGATTTGTTTGGGCCATGAAACACAAGGAATGGACATTAGACCAGTGGGAATCTGTGCTTTGGTCTGATGAGTCCAAATTTGAGATCTTTGGTTCCAACCGCTGTGTCTTTGCGCGACGCAGAAAAGGTGAACGGATGGATTCTACATGCCTGGTTCCCACTGTGAAGCATGGAGGAGGAGGTGTGATGGTGTCGGGGGGCTTTGCTGGTGACACTGTATCATCTGATCTGAATGTAATGTCCTGTGCCTTCAGCAAGAGTCTGACCTCACTGTTCATCCATGGCTTCTTATTAGGGAAAGTGGTAATCTGTTTGAGGGTGGTGAAACTATTGATATGAGAGTTGATACAGTCCAGAACGGAGTGGAGTCAATGTCCGTGTGGGAGTCCTGGGTGGCCTGAGTTGCGAACGCTGTCCAGTCAGTGTTTTCAAAATGCTGCTGAAGTGCCTCAGGCCACACTTTGACCGTCCTTAATGTTGGTTTCACACGTTTGATGAGAATATAAAGTATATATATATGTATGTGTATATATGTATATATGTATACTGTATGTGTATATGTATATGTGTATATGTGTGTGTGTATGTGTGTGAGTGTGTGCGAGGATAAGTGAGGCGTACCGGATGGTCAGCGTCCAGCTCGGATCCGTACATCAACACTCGGTGAGAACACTGATCCAACTCAGAGATCTTCATCGGGAACCAGGGAACATCATCTCCCTCTGATTCAGACACAACAACACATACATATATAACATATTCCTGTAAATTGTAACTTTTATTTTAAAATATTTACAACTTTTTACTCAAAATATTATGATTTCTTTCTCAAAATATTTCAAAATGCATCCTCGAAATATTCCGCCTTCATTCTTAGTTTGATTGATTCAAAAGGTTAGCTAAATGATGTAAAAGCAACTCTGTGTTGAGTGTGTTTGTTCAGACAGTGTGTGTGACAGCGATGACATCACAGACCTTCATCGGCACTGGCCCAGGCGTTGGGCGGCGTGTTGACGGAGACGATGTTAACGGCGTCTCGGAGCAGCGTCAGCAGCTCGCTGAACTCTCTCTGGCTGCAGTTGCACACGGCCAAGATCTCCACCTCACTCAGGACACGCCGGGACGCACGGGACTCGATGTGGGACAGGTTCACTCGCTGCTCCTACAGGGGAGGGGTGAACAAAATAATATGGTTAACTCGCTGCTCCTACAGGGGAGGGGTGAACAAAATAATATAGTTAACTTGCTGCTCCTACAGGGGAGGGGTGAACAAAATAATATGGTTAACTTGCCGCACCTACATGGGAGGGGTGAACAAAATAATATGGTTAACTCGCTGCTCCTACAGGGGAGGGGTGAACAAAATAATATGGTTCACTCGCTGCTCCTACAGGGGAGGGGTGAACAAAATAATATGGTTCACTCGCTGCTCCTACAGGGGAGGGGTGAACAAAATAATATGGTTCACTCGCTGCTCCTACAGGGGAGGGGTGAACAAAATAATATGGTTAACTCGCTGCTCCTACAGGGGAGGGGTGAACAAAATAATATGGTTCACTCGCTGCTCCTACAGGGGAGGGGTGAACAAAATAATATGGTTAACTCGCTGCTCCTACAGGGGAGGGGTGAACAAAATAATATGGTTCGCTCACTGCTCCTACAGGGAGGGGTGAACAAAGTAATATGTTCACTCGCTGCTCCTATGGGGGGGGAGTGGTCAAAATAATATGGTTCACCCACTGCTCCTACAGGGAGGGGTGACCAATGAATGAATAAAGTTATTTTTATAGATATAGATAGAAGAGTGAACAGGGACGTGTTACCTGGAAGATTCTCAGAGCTTTGACCAGACAGCCCACTTCATTCTTCAGAGAAAACACTACCGCTGTTTTCCCAGAATCCCCGGCGCTCTCTGTGTCCGGCGTCTCGCTGATGGGACAGAAGGACGGACGCCTCGACTGGACCGCCCCCAAAGCAACCACACAAACACACAGACAGAAAACAGACTGAACCCTGGGAGAAAAAGCTGCTTAAAAATGAAACTGTAGCTGACAGGAGAGCAGATCTGCCTTCTCAGATTAAAAAGATCCACCAAACGGCTGCGGGCAAAACCATCTCGTTGGCCGGCTGTTACACACACACACACACACACACACACACACACACACACACACACACACACACACACACACACACACACACACACACACACACACACACACACACACACACACACACACAGACACAAAGACACACACACAGACACGCACACATACACACACACGCACACATATACACACACGCACACAAAGACACACACACGCACACACACAAACACAGACACACACACACAGTGTAACACAGACACACACAGACACAAAGACACACACACACACACACACAAACGCACACATATACACACATGCACACACACACAAAGACACACACACACAGACAGAGACACACACACAGTGTAACACAGACACAGAGAGACACACACAGACACACACACAGACAGACACACACACACACACACACACACAGACACACAGACACACACACACACACACACACACACACACAGACACACACACAGACACACACACACACACACACACACACACACACACACAGACACAGAGACACACACACAGACACACACACACAGACACAGACAAACACAGACACACACACACACACAGACACAGAGACACACACAGCATCTGTCAGGGTCATGAATAAATGATAATGTGTTTTTACATTAGATGTTATAGTTACTGTTTGGTGTTTTTGCTTTTCTTCCATGAATTAATATTTAAGAATGTGAGTTCCAGTCTGTCTGGGAGGTAAACAGTTGAACATGTGATGGAAGAATAATTAGAGCTGCAGCTTCACAACAAAAACACAATAAACTACAGTTCACCTCACAAAGACCCCCAGAAGAGATCCTACTACACCCCCCCTCCTCATATTGCACATATACTGTATATTCTCCACGACTTCACATTTCCCATTAAATCCTGCTGTGATCAATAACGTATGTATTGCATAATGCCGTATCAAATTAAAGCTATAGCAGCAGTGCTCTACCAGATATTACACATCCTTCACCAACCATACCAGTACACACCAGAACCAGCGGGTCGGATTTAACGTTAACGTTTGGATCAATGGGATTCTGTCCAACGGGACCTTGTTTCGAGATTCATGCAGTAAAAGAAAGGACGTTTTTGTTGCATTTTTTGACGTTTATTTCAGTTTTTTCCCCCCATTGTTTTTTTGGGCTTTTTTTAACGTTTTTTTATTTCTTTTGTGTATATTTAACGTCCCTAATAATTTGTCGATAGAAAATGTATTTCAAAACAGAAACGCTACCCTTCACAATGTATTCAATAGATTAGACATTACATTACATGTCATTTAGCAATGTATTCTATAGATTAGACATTACATTACATGTCATTTAGCTGGCCCTAAGTGCCAGAACATTAGCTTTAAATGAGCAAAACCACAAAGACACAAGTGAAAGTGCAGCTTCTAGAAATATATATACTTTTTTTTCCTCATGTTTATCTGAGGTGTAGTGGTAGGAGATGTGTTTTTAGCCTTTGGTGTTAGATGTGAAGGCTCTCGGCCGTCCTGATGTCAGGGAGACGGGGGTTCTGGTCCAGGTGCGGACCTTGGTTCAGACTTTGAGAAGCGCTGAACTCTACTAACTCCTCCCTCACATGTTTTTTTACGGATAAAAGGGCCCCAAAACGTGGCGGCCTCTAGCTCACCCTGTAAGAAAATGTAGGCTGAGTCCTGCAGCGGCACGGGTTTGAATCCGACCTGCTGCCCCTTGCTGCGTCTCTTCACCCCTTTCATGTCTATCCACTGTCGCTGTCTAATAAAGGGAAAAGCCCCAAAAAATAATCTTTAAAAACAATTAAATAAAAAAAGGGCCCCAAAGAGCTGTGTTTCTCACCATCTGCCCCCCGGTGTGTCTCTGCTGCTGGAACATGGCCGAGTCCAGCGACATGCCCCTCCGGGACCAGTACTTACTGGAGAACATCATCATGGCCGGCTGCATCCGCGGCACCGGGCGCTCCGCCGGGCTCTTCTTCACATGGCCCGATGCCATGGGGTACCAGTGGGTGTACGAGTACCAGGGCTCCAGACTGACAGACGCTCGCACACACACACACACACACACACACACACACTACTGATCGCGCACACACACACACACACACACACACACTACTGCTCACACACACACAAAAACACTACTGCTGCTCAGATTTCACAGTGTTCTCTCTCAAACGAAGTCCAGCTTTTTCCTCAAATTATTCAACTTTTTTTACTAACGATATTCAACTTTTTCTCTTGAAAAGGTCGAGCTCTTTTCTTTCAAAAAGTCTGATTTTTCTCTCTCAAAATATCCTTTTCTTCTTCTTTTCTACTTGTTTTTGCTGAAGGCGTTCCAGCTGCTGGGATGTGCAGGATCCGTCGGTGCTTTGAGCTCCTTTCTCTCCATGAAAAAGCAAACGTGTGAGGGAGGAGATGGAGGAGAAGGAGACAGAGGAGGAGGAGACAGAGGAGGAGGAGACAGAGGAGGAGGAGGAGACAGAGGAGGAGACAGAGGAGGAGACAGGTGGGAGGATCGGAGGCTGCACATATCAAGTGAGGGGTCTGTTGTTTTCTCTCAAAATATTTAGACTTCTTTTGCTAAAAATATTCAACTTCTTGTCTCAAAAGTCTGACTTTTTAACCAAATCTTTAACTTTTTTTTTTCAAACAGTCAAAAACACATTGACTATTTATTTCTTTATTTTAGCAAAACAGGAAGAAAGAAAAAAAACAAGCAAGCAGTCGATGTTAAAGTGTGTAAACTAACATTCAGCAGTTCAATAAAATCCTTCAATGAAAGATGGTTTAGTTTAAATGTCAGACTGACTTTCACCTCCAAATGTCACACATGAAAAATGATGTCATGTCATCATTGTTTAAGTAAAGCCCCCCCCACATACACACACACTAAGTCAAAAACTGTTTAAATTCCAAGCAGCTGTTTGAAGTGGAGGATTGTTAAAGTGGGCGGAACCAATGTGCCGAGTTTCTGAGTTTTGTGACTGATGACCTACGACCACGGACAGGAAGAGAAATGGACAATGTGACGTCGTCGTTTTCCTGCAGAAACCAGTGAAGTCTATTAAAAGTCCATTTTCAGGGAGCGGCCTGAAGGCCCCCCCACTGTAACAGCGTTCGCCCCATGTAGGCTGAGTCCTGCAGCGGCGCCGGTTTGAATCCGACCTGCTGCCCTTTGCTGCGTGTCGTCCCCCATCTCTCTCTCTCCTTTCATGTCTGTCACTACATCATAAAGGGAAAAGAAAAAACAGTCACTTTTCCGGTGATGGCTGAGCGTTACTGCGCAGCCTCCAACTGAGCTCGTCTGCACGCCAGGAGCGGTTCACAGCCGGGGAGACCGATGTAAAAGACAGAGAAGTGACATTGTGTGGGGATGGGAGAAACCCACCCAAATTAGCTTCCATTAAACTGCCGTGGAGAGAAATTGGCACAATTGTTTCCACGGCGGGCATCCCCAGCAGATCGCACCAGTGCCCCAAGCGCTACAATGATGTCAGAAGACGGGGGAAGTCCAAGCTTGCTGGCAACACACAGACATGCAGAACAACTGGAGGTGGCTCTGCCTCTACTCAGGACCTGAGTTTATCGGGTTTTTTGCCCCCAGCGGCTTGAAGTGAATTAGGCACTGGTTATGGTTGTGGTTAGGTGCCTTGGAGGCAGCGCTGCCTGGAAGGAGCTGTTGGGGGCAAAAAACACCATCGAGCAGGACCTGACCCCAGCAGAGGACATCGCTCCCCCCCCCTCACCGCTCAAAACTTTAAGGGATTTGGAGGCTTGGAAATCGGCACCCAACCTAATACCGCTGTCCAACCCCAAGGTAGACCTATACATCTAGTTCACATACATAGAGATTTGTCATGAAAATCTTTTTAACCGTTATTGACATGAAATAAATGTAACACAGCCATACAATAAATCAAAACAATGTAACGCAGCTTTGCAGGAAGAAGACTCTGGCTCGGGAGCAGTGTGCACGGGCCAGCTGAGGAGGCAGTAAACCAACAGCCCAACCACAAGGTGCAGAGGAACCAGACCCACTACACTACCGTGGCAGCATGGTCAGACCGGAGGACCACCTGTTCCTGCAGCTCCAGCAAACCAGGTTTGACATGCTGGAGCGGGAGCTGGTCGGGATGCGGCAAAGCATAAATGCCCATCTTCACCGGGTGGCGATGTTGCTGCTCCTCTCGGGCGCATCTCCTCAAGTCTGGAGAGGATTGCTGCAGCCATGGAGCGTGGGCCTCCAAACGCACCACCTGCTCCTTTTGTGCCTCTTGACCAGGAAATAGTGGCCACGAAAACACCCCAAAAAAAAATGTATAAAGAAAACAACATTGCAAACACAGAAAATAAAAATGCAGCTGAAAGCCGACGTGTGGCAACAGAGCCATGACACACCGCAAAAACTAGGGAGATGGATGCTCGCGCCAAAAATCTCCTTGGTGTTTCAGGGCCTTAACATGTGTGCAGTTCATTTGTTCCAAGTGCAACTTTACACCGGATGTTTACAGGACTGTGCTGAGCAGACACCAAGGGCGTAGCTTTGGGCCCAACATGTGTCAGTTCCTTCCACAGAGGGATGAGTCTTTGTACCGAGGTAGTTTCCGAGGGATGAGTCTACGTACCGAGGTAGTTCCAGAGGGATGAGTCTACGTACCGAGGTAGTTCCCGAGGGATGAGTCTACGTACCGAGGTAGTTCCAGAAGGTGAGGTCCAGCAGTCGGAGGAGAGTGTTGAGCTGGATCAGCTGAGTCTTCATGCCCTGCATCTGCTCCTCAAAGTTCTGGTGCTGCAAAACAACGCCAACTTATAATATATACATATACACACACATACACACACACACACACACACACACACACACACACACACACACTCACATACACTGTATATAGTTTGATTGTAAGCAGGCAGTAGATGGTTGGACTCACCATCTGTTGAGTCTGTGATATTTTAATTCAGCTTTACACAATGTGCCTATGGCTTTCGACTTGTCTACGAGCCGTCCGGGAGTTTTGGAAAATAAAAAGCTTCATTCAGAATTGTGTTGCTGCTGCATTTCTCCATCATGCTGCAGCCTGCAGCAGGAGGATGAGTTAGGACAGGGGTGTCAAACTCAACTTCCCAGAGGGCCACACTGGAAAAGAGAATCACAACAAGGGCCGGACATGTTTAGTTTATTGACATGCTTTTATTTAAGAGAAAAAGTCAAATATCTGTGACTGTATTATTGCCCGTCTCATATAGTCTTCTCACTCACAGTTTGGTCGACAAAAACCCCCAAAAAGTAAAAAAAAATGTCAATGCCTTTTCCCCCCCGTTGTTTTGGTTGCCTTTGAAATCTTTTTTGGCGATTCTAGTTGATGGCTATTCTTAGCCATCATAGAAAAGAATCGCCAAAAAAAGAGGGGTTAGAGCCTGTTAGGGTTAGGGCCTGTTAGGGTTAGAACCTGTTAGGGTTAGAGCCTGTTAGGGTTAGAGCCTGTTAGGGCCTGTTAGGGCCTGTTAGGTTTAGGGCCTGTTAGGGTTAGGGCCTGTTAGGTTTAGGGCCTGTTAGGGTTAGGGCCTGTTAGGTTTAGGGCCTGTTAGGGTTAGGGCCTGTTAGGGTTAGAGCCTTTTAGGGTTAGGGCCTGTTAGGGTTATAGCCTTTTAGGGTTAGGGCCTGTTAGGGTTAGGGCCTGTTAGGGTTAGAGCCTGTTAGGGTTAGGGCCTGTTAGGGTTAGGGCCTGTTAGGGTTAGGGCCTGTTAGGGTTAGAGCCTGTTAGGGTTGGGGTAGGGTTAGAGTTAATGGTTAAGAGTTGTAATTTACTGGCACTGGCCTATTGATCTGAATCAAACAGGAGGAAATTGGAAGGGGTGTTGTGAGATGATGAGGGATTAAGTCACTAGGTTCTAAGTGTAGGGGCAGCTCTCTTGACCCATAATCCGGGGGACAGGGGTAATAAGGCCCCAAGAAGGAAAGCAAATGGAAATATTTGGCCAATGAAATGGGGAAAAAAAAAAAAAAAAACGGGGGGGAAAAAGAGGGAGCATACAATGACAACATGCAAAAAGAAGAAAAATTGATAAGTGCTGGATACAAAGGTCAGTAAAAAGACATGCAATCACATATAGCTGACCATAAAATAAATATATAATATATAATATAAAATAATATAAATAAATAAATAATTCATAGATATATATATAATTTATAAATAACTTACAAATGTAATGAAAAGAAGATAAAATAAGTGCTTGGTAATCAATTCAAAGAGAAGCATGCAAAACACATCTAATAATTAATAATAAAATCCGGTGCATAAGGAAATGCCCCCCCAAGGAAAAAGGTGGTCTCATTGGGGTGACTAATTTCGGTGGATTTATGGGTGTGGATGCAGAGTAGGATGGAGAATAGATAATGGAAGGGATGTACATGGGAATTTATTTTTCCTTTAAACCTGTGGGTGTGATGGTCCTGAGAAGGTGAATCCAAATTCTTTCTGCCCTCTTCCTCTGCCCCACAGTCCAACGGTCATTGGATTCTAGGCCAGAGATGATGAGGTGATTGGTTGGGTGTTGCTGGAAATGTATGACTAGTGGTGTGGTGAGTTTACCTTGTTCAATATTGTAAATATGTTGTTTGAGGCGTATGAGTATGGTATGCTTGGTTTCACCTATGTAATGTTTATTGCAGACAGTGCATGTAATAATGTAGACGGTATTGCTTGTATGAAGGGAGTAAGACTGGAGGATTGGGTGGGATGTACGACTGTGTGGGTTAAAAATAAATTTCCTGTTTTTGTAAAAAGCGTTGTGTTGAGTGTTAACTGGAGGTCTATGATCTGTGAATTGGGAGTGAACAAGTAGGTCTTGGAGATTTTTTATTTTTACGATAGGCAGAAATAGTTTTATGGTTGGTAAATGCTTGGTGTTGTGTTTGTAAAATGCTGTAATTGTGTTTAATGTAGTGGTGTAATCTGGTTGTCTGTTGAGAGTAAGTGGATACAAACGGAATAATCGGGAAAGGAGTTTGGTTGGGGTTAGGATGGGGGTGAGAGTTGAGGTGAGGATAAGGGTTAAGGTCAGGGTTGGGGTTTGGATGAGGGTGGGGGGTAGGACACAAACCTTGGTTAAGGTGAGGGGAGGTACGATTAAGGTTAGGGTGAGGGCAGGAGTGGGAATTGGGGTTAAGGTTAGGGTGAGGGTTGGGGTTAGGTTGGGGATGAGAATTGGGGTGAGGATGGAAGTTAGGGTTAGGGTTTGGATGGGGGTGGGGGGTAGGACACAAACCCTGGTTAGGGTGGGGGGAGGTACGATTAAGGTTAGGGTGAGGGCAGGAGTGGGAATTGGGGTTAAGGTTAGGGTGAGGATTGGGGTTAGGTTGGGGATTAGAATCGGGGTGAGGATGAGGGTTGAGGTTAGAGGAAGAATATGGGTGGGGGGTGGTAGGATACAGACCCTGTTTAACGTAGGGGGAGGTACAACTGGGGTTGAGTTAGGGATGTGGGTAGATAAGGGAAGTAAGGTTGAGGTTAGGATGAGGGTGGGAATGGGGATGAGGGTTGGGCATGAATTAAAGTTGGGGTAAGGGTTGGGGTTAGGGGGAGGATAGGGGTGAGGGCAAGGGGCGGGATATAGACCCTGGTTAGGGTGGGGGGAGGGGTGGGAATGGGAATGGGGGATAAGGAGGGGATTTTGGTTGGTGGGAGTGGAAGGGGTAGGTATAGGGTAGGGGGCGGGATGCCGACCCTGGTTAGGGTGGGGGGAGAAACTGTTAGGATTAGGGTAAGGGTTGGGAGGAGGATCAGTGATGGGATGTGAATCTTGGTTAAAGTTAATAATTGAGGCTAATGGGAGAGTTGAAGGTGAGGTAGCCTGTGCATTGTGGACCTGGACTGATGTTGAAAAGTGGGTAGAGCGAGTGGGGGCGAGGGCGGCCAAGGTGCTGTTTTTGATGGAGCGGAGGAAGCGTTTACTGTAACCTCTAGTTCTGAGGATGGTAATAAGGTGATGGCCGACTGGAGATCTGTATGGTGGGAGGAAAGGCGGTGAAACCAGATAATTTGTGACTTTATGATGCCCTTGAAAGTGTGTTTGGGGTGATAGCTAGATTTATGAAGAAGTGCATGTGTATCTGTCGGTTTAAAGTAAACCTTGGAAAAGAGGCCATTGTGTGTTGGGGTAGTGGGCTGAAAGAAGATTGTGGTGTCTAGAAAATTTACCTGTAATGGGTCTATTATGTGTTTTACTTTTATGGAGGGGTGATGATTGTTAAGAAGGTTGAGAAACTGTGGGAAGAGGGAGATGTCATGTGTCCAAATACCGAAGATGTCATCCAGAAAGCGAAGGTAAAGTAGGGGTTTGTGTGGGAATTTGGCAAGTGCCTCTCGCTCCCACTCGCTCATGTATATGTTGGCGTAAGATGGTGCAAAACGTTGACCCATGGCTGTCCCATGAATCTGAAGATAATGTTTGTTATTGAAGTCGAAATCGTTGTTAGTAAGGCAGAGTTCTAAAAGTTGTAAGATTTCCTTGTCTGGTTTTAGTGGATTGGGGTATTTTTTGAAAACTGTTTTGACTGTCTGTAATCCTGTTGTAGTATTAATGTTTGTGTAAAGACTATGTCGATGGTGAAAAGGTGTGAGTGTTGGGGGACAACCATGGGTCGAATTATGTCTAGGAAATGATAAGTGTCCTTAATGTAGCTGGGATGTTGAGTGGAGAGGGGACCTAGGAAGTGTTCAATGTATGTAGAGATATTGTAGGAAGTGCTGTTGCAGTCTGAAACTATGGGTCTACCGGGAGGAACCTCACAGGGAATGGTCCAGGTGTGGGGTTCTTTATGGATTTTAGGCAGAAGATAAAAAAATCTGGGGCGTGGGTGTTGGGGTCCAAAAAGATGGTCTCTTTGTTTGGCAGTGAGGATTTTTATTATTGTAAAGTGATTGGATGATGTCCCTGAGTTTAATTTGAGTTTGTGGTTGAATGCTTGATTGAATAGATTGATAATGGTTAGTGTTGGATAATTGTCTGTTAGCTTCAATTAGGTATTGGTTTCTGTCCATGATGATAATTTTAGATCCTTTGTCGGCTGGTTTAATAATGATATTTGGGTTATGACAGAGTTGTGAGAGGGCCCTGCGCTCCTCAGCCGACAAGTTGTCCGGAATCTCTGGTGGTGGTTGATATGAGCGGAGGGTTTGTTTATTGTTTTTAATGAATTTATTAATCAAAGGGTCGAGTTGGTGATCAAGTGGTTCCCAATTGGATGGTTGGGTGAATGGATGAGGTGGGCGTGATTGGGGATGGTGGTGGAAATAACAAATAAGTTTGATACGTCTATGGTATTTATGAAGGTCTCTGTGAAGTTCCTCCCAGTCATAACGGGGTGGCCGTGGAATGTAGGAGAGTCCCCTCTCTAGGAGTGAAAGCTGTAATGATGATGGGGTGAAAAGTTTAGATAGATTTAGGATATTTGAAGGAGAGGTCCAATCCAGGTCCCTGTGTGTATTAGGGTCAGGTGGGGGGTCAGGTGTTGTGTTGGCTTGTGTGGGAGTGGTATTGGCCGGGTTGGTTTTAGAAAAATCTATAAATTTAGCTGTTGGCACCAGTAACTAAAGATGGTCTGGGCTGTGTCGGTGGTCCAATGGATGTTGTCAGATTGTGTGATGAATGTATCATGTGGTATTTCAGCTAGGAAGGGGAGGTGTGTTGCTATGGTATTGTTGATAAGTTTGAGGTTTTTCTGTTGTGTATTAGTGAGATGGGGAGAGTGATTTATGATGGGGAAGTAGATGTCCACGTTCGGGAATGTGTCTATGGCCTGTTTATAGAGGGTTCTTAATTGCTTGCATGAAGTTTGTCTGGGGTCTTCGTCTTTATTGTTGAGTCCAACGGAGAAGATGACGATTTGGGGGTGAGGGTTAGGGATGGTCTTTTTGCAGATTTCGATGAAATGGTAGAATTTAGCCCCTGGATAACTGTCAAGTTGAATATTGGAATTGGAGTGGGGTGGAATGCGGTTAATGTTTGAGTCACCTAGAATAAGAACAGATTTATTACTCCTGAATGACCAGTCTGTGACCTTCCGGGTGGGGCGAGCTATATGGTATGTAGGTTTATGAGTGTGTGTGGACGTGGATAGATAGGAAGCCCTAGTAGGAAGGTGGAAAGTTGGGGTCTGGATTACAGGGTGGTCGGAAACCAGGGTAGCAGGGTGAGGCGGGGCGGCCACCGGAGGTCGTTGTGATGAGGGTTCAGATTGAACTTTCTCAATTAGGGCAGTTTTAGCCTTCTGAGTGTTTGTCATCATGAGGGTTCCCGCTCCATCACAGACCGAGGACTGGGTGTCCGGGGTATACCCCGCCAAGCACAAGGTCCCCTGGACAGTAGCAGCACCTACCGATGTTTGGGAGAGAGGGAAAATGATGTCATGGGTGAGGGTAGAAACATTGGAATTGTGAGAGGATCCAAAGATGAATGGGGTTGGGGGTGTCTCAATATGATTTGTCTGAGTTAAGGGTATGTGGATTTCTGCTGTGAGATGGATGTCCCTTTTCTTAGAGGTGGGGGCTGATTGCAAAGTGGTGGAAGTGGTGGTAGTTGTTTTTGTTGGGAAAATGGACGTTGGACTGGAGGGTTGTTAGGGCCTGTTAGGGTTAGGGCCTGTTAGGCTCCACGTGAAGCCCAGTGAAGTGAAAATCATGAATCAGTGAAAAAAATGTTTACGCATTTTAATCACACTTATTTTTGCACCGCGGGACGTTTCTCACTGGATGAGTTTCGGCGGACCGATTATACTGGAGCACCAACTAGCGTTCATGGCTTCAGACCTTTTATATATGTCAATGCTTCAGACCTTTTATATATGTCGATGCTTCAGACCTTTTATATATGTCGATGCTTCAGACCTTTTATATACGTCGATGCTTCAGACCTTTTATATACGTCGATGCTTCAGACCTTTTATATACGTCGATGCTTCAGACCTTTTATATACGTCGATGCTTCAGACCTTTTATATACGTCGATGCTTCAGACCTTTTATATCGTCGATGCTTCAGACCTTTTATATCGTCGATGCTTCAGACCTTTTATATCGTCGATGCTTCAGACCTTTTATATACGTCGATGCTTCAGACCTTTTATATACGTCGATGCTTCAGACCTTTTATATACGTCGATGCTTCAGACCTTTTATATACGTCGATGCTTCAGACCTTTTATATACGTCAATGCTTCAGACCTTTTATATACGTCAATGCTTCAGACCTTTTATATATGTCAATGCTTCAGACCTTTTATATATGTCAATGCTTCAGACAACAACAAACCACAGTGAACATGAACGAAGAAGCTGATGAGACAGCTTTGGTTGGCTCCGAGGACATTTTGTAATAAAAAACGAACGGAGGGAAGCGTCGATTAGAGCATGGTTGTGTGCATGCTATGCAACAAGGAATCCTCATATCACCGCAGCACATCAAGCCTCAAGTATCACCTCGACGCAAAACATTTAGCAGCTAGCGTTAGCGTTAGCCCGACTCCGAGTACAAGGACCCTCACCCAACCTACACTCCACCAGATGACTGGTTTAAGGACCAGGGTAACTAAGTCTGAATGTACTTGAAAGTATTGTGTTTTACTTAAAAAAAACATAGTTTACAGAAGGTCTACCTACCTATAGGCTACCTGAATTTCTGAAATGTACTATATTTCTAAATATGCTATTGCTACACTTAATGGCAAAAATTGCACTGGTCTGCTGGATTTGGTTGAACCAAAATAAACAATATTGTGTTGCTTAAGCTTATGTATTCAGTCATTATTCAATGGTATACTAAAAATCCATGTGAAAAAAATTACTTCTCACTGTTCTCAGGTAAAATATTTATGGAATTAAAATGCGATTAATTTTGATTAATTACAAAGCCTGTAATTAATTAGATTAATTTTTTCAATTGAGTCCTGGCTCTAGTATATATATATATATACAGTATATATATCTCAGACAATCAGCCAGAGCACAGAGACAGATCCATATTCAGCAGTAGAATAAACATGTTTGGTGTAAATGTCAGCCTGGCTCCTCTCCTCTAAATGTCACCCAGAGTCTTTCATGTGTGTGATGGATGGATCCTCCTGAAATATCAGCTGATATCTGTTCATAAAGCTCCATCAGAGCCACAACAAAGCAGCCGCCGCCAAGCCCACCTTTCATTTCCTGTTTGGCAGGAAATTGTGCCGCCTGCGGCTGATTGGCCGATAGCAGCGAGCGATCCGGCCGCCATCTTTCTCTCTTATCTTGCTGAAGCAACTGTCACTCAACGAGGCGAGGCAGCCACGGACACATGACAGAGAGAACCATAAAAACACACACACACAGAAACATAAAAACAGACATACACACAGACAGACAGACACACACTCAGACACACACACACACACACACACTCAGACACATTCAGACACACAGACAGACAGACAGACAGACACACACTCATTATATGTCAGGACTTATGAAAGAAAGGTGAAAGATGAGGACATGTCTTCCTAAGGTCCTACAGACCTGGTAATAAAGGGTCTCCCACCAATACTTCAAGGAACAGATCAATCTGTTGAGATTTAGTCTAAAGCTATATTTTGGGCAGAGCTGATTTTATGCTACTTGTGAGGACATATTTGGGTTTGTGAAACACTGATATTTCATGTTTAAGGGAATTGTGAAGCCAATAGATACACATTTAATTTCCAAGTTCATGTGACTTATAAATCCCCAGTAATACACAAATAGGGTTTGTTATTGTAATTTGGCTGCAGTTAAATGTTTGAAATATCTGCATTAGAAGCATAGGTGAATGATAAAAACTAAAACTGCTTAATAGTCATGTTCACCATTCAGGAAACCTCTGACATGAATGCTTTTTCTTATTCATGTTGATACAATATTGTAAAAGAGACTTAAGAAAGCTTTTTGAAAAAGGAATGTCATGAATGTCATCTGTTGACTGTTTAAGTATCATTTCATTCATAAATTCGGTAGTAAACGTTTAGAAAACGCCAGATAAGCTAAAGCTAGTTTATTAGCTAAGTGGACATCAAATGACCTGTCCCACATGGAAGATTTTCCAAACATTTCTAGAAGAAATCCACGATAAATGGTGGTAAGTGATTACTTTACTTTACTTTACTACTATTTCCACTTTGCATTACACTATTGGAACTGCACTTGCACAGTGTTGGCACTGACCAGTTAGCATATTAAAGTGACTTAAGTGCCCAAAGGGTCCTTTGCATAATGACCTCGAGCCACACCCCCCCAGAAGCTTTTCTCACCTGGGTCGAACATTGGGAGAGTTAGCGTAGAGTAGCGTTATCAGCTGAATAGCTTAGTGTAGGGGCTAATGGACCCAGGTTTGTATCTCGTAAGTTACCCCACTAATAATGCCCGAAATGATACCAAACTTCTACACTAGTACAAATAGGTTCTGTACTCATAACTAACATCTTTTTGGAGGAGGATTTTTGACACCTTGAGTAGAGCCTACGGGCACATTATCCCCCTAACCCCTTACCAGCCATTTGTGGCATTTCCCCTGACACTGGCCTCCCTGTTGCACTGAGGCGGGCTCTGGCATTTACATCTCTGCTAGCTCGGAGACCGGTCCTGCTGGGAGACCGGGGTCCTGCTGGGAGACTGGTCCTGCTGGGAGACCGGGGTCCTGCTGGGAGACCGGTTCTGCTCTGAGACCGGGGTCCTGCTGGTAGACCGGTCCTGCTGGGAGACCGGTTCTGCTCTGAGACCGGGGTCCTGCTGGTAGACCAGTCCTGCTGGGAGACCGGTCCTGCTGGGAGACCGGGATCCTGCTTTGAGACCGGGGTCCTGCTTTGAGACCGGGGTCCTGCTGGGAGACCGGGGTCCTGCTTTGAGACCGGTCCTGCTGGGAGACTGGTCCTGCTCGGAGACCGGTCCTGCTGGGAGACCGGTCCTGCTGGGAGACCGGGGTCCTGCTTTGAGACCGGGGTCCTGCTGGGAGACTGGTTGATTTGGAGGACTGAGCTCCTGCCTCCCACCCTTTTTCTTTTTTAAACTTTTGTCTTGTGGTTGGTGTGTCCCCTGATTGGTGTGTGTTGGGTCAGTGTGCACTGATGTGTGTTCTCTTGCTGGACCTGTGCTGGGTTGGTTTGTGGGTGGGTGGGGGTTTGATGGGAAGTGGCGTACTGGTTCCTCCGTACGGTGTCTAACCTGTAGTAATAATAATAATGTTGAATTGTTGGGGCTTTGTAAATTATAGAATGTGGTCTAGACCTACTCTGTAAAGTGTCTCGAGATAACTCGCGTTAGGATTTGATACTATAAATAAAACTGAATTGAATTGTCCCCCGGCTTGTTTCCTCTGAAGGCCCTAATACACCGTCGTATCGGTCACACTGGTGGAAAGAAATCATTTATGTAACCACACTCTGTCTGTAGATTTCTCCTAAATTCACCAAAAGCTAGCGTTAGAGAACGCCTCATTTGCATATTTAAACAGAAACCTTGTAGATAAAGAAAATAACTTAATGTCTGATCATCATATCTGTTAGTTAACCTTCTGCACGTCCACGGGAAAAAATGAAAAAATGAATGAACAATAAGCAAATAATTCACACACACACACACACACACACACACACACACACACACACACACACACACACACACACACACACACACACACACACACACACACACACACACCTGTATAATCTTCTAAATGTCTGAATGTAATGAGCAGCTGATTCTCTGATTGGAACTATGAGAAACTTGATTAACGGCATTAAAAATGAAAAGCGAAACTGCTCCTGAATGGTTTTATTATTATGAAAAACATCAGCTGAAACATGTTTCCACCGTTTCACCCCCAAAATAACTTCGATAATAAAAGAGTTGATCCACGTCAGACTGGGAGAGACGCTCGTGGTGCTTTTAAAAAGAACATTTGGTTTTCTTAATCATTCATACAGCATTTAAGTCATAAAACTGGCTTTTATTGTGAAAGAGCCACGGGACGCTCCTCCCCTTCCTGTGTGTAAGTCCCGCCCCTTCCTCCACACAGGAAGGGGCGGGACTTGCCCTCTCTGAGCGTCGGTCACGTTTCGGTGGTGCCGTTAAAATGTTGTGATGGTTTAAATGTGGATGAACTTTGGTACGATGCTGCGGAAACAAGAAGGAAGTTGTGATAAAATCAAACTTATCCTTTAATGTACAACTTCTTCAAAACAAAGTGCTGCTTTCAGAGTAGATCTATAAAAACATGGATGTCCTGATCAGAAAACATCACACTGCTTCTCTCTCTCTGGACTTCATATATTCGATACTTTCTTCTCTCCTCTGGGTCAGGAAACTCAATCCTTCCTTCCTCCTTCCCTACATACTTCCTTTCATCGGCTTCCCTCCTTACATACTTAAAGTCTCTTTTATATAGGCCTTAGTGGTCCCCTAATACTGTATCTGAAGTCTCTTTTATATAGGCCTTAGTGGTCCCCTAATACTGTATCTGAAGTCTCTTTCCCAAAGCCAAATTCTCTGTGTGGGCAAAGCAGAGAAAGGGGATGTAACCTTGCTCATTATGATGTCATAAAGAGAAGATTCCTGATTGGTCCATCTGAGCTTTCATTTTCTCAAAGGCAGAGCAGGATACCCAGGGCTCTGTTTACACCTATCACCATTTCTAGCCACTGGGGGACCATAGGCAGGCTGGGGGAACTCATATTAATGTTAAAAAACATCATAAAGTGACATTTTGATGCCATGGGACCTTTAAATGAGAGAAGAGAAGGGAAGGATGTAAAGAAGACAGAAGGAAGAACGTAGATCAGGAAAGAGTCTTCAGTGAAGAAACTATAAAATATTCTCATTTCATAACATTTTACTTGAAGGTATCTACATCAGAGTGACATGAAGCTCTTACGTAGATACCTTTAAGTAAAGGGTAACCCTCATTTCTTTGATAGAAATGAAAGAGTCATGTGAACGCAGCGTTAGCAAACAGCAGAGAAGGAATGACTGAGATCTGAAGGAAAGAGACAAACATGGAACAGGAAATTACAAAAATAAGAGTCTGGGTCTCTCTGAGTCCGTCTGTGCACTAGGACCAGACTCTGAGTCAGCCTGTGCACTAGGACCAGACTCTGAGTCAGCCTGTGCACTAGGACCAGACTCTGAGTCGTCAGCCTGTGCACTAGGACCAGACTCTGAGTCAGCCTGTGCACTAGGACCAGACTCTGAGTCGTCAGCCTGTGCACTAGGACCAGACTCTGAGTCCGTCTGTGCACTAGGACCAGACTCTGAGTCAGCCTGTGCACTAGGACCAGACTCTGAGTCAGCCTGTGCACTAGGACCAGACTCTGAGTCAGCCTGTGCACTAGGACCAGACTCTGAGTCAGCCTGTGCACTAGGACCAGACTCTGAGTCAGCCTGTGCACTAGGACCAGACTCTGAGTCAGCCTGTGCACTAGGACCAGACTCTGAGTCCGCCTGTGCACTAGGACCAGACTCTGAGTCAGCCTGTGCACTAGGACCAGACTCTGAGTCAGCCTGTGCACTAGGACCAGACTCTGAGTCAGCCTGTGCACTAGGACCAGACTCTGAGTCAGCCTGTGCACTAGGATGAGAAGGCCACGGTGCAGCCGTTGTGAGCGCTGCTGGCTCTCAACAGTCCGTTGGAGGTGGAGGTGGAGGTGGAGGTGCGAGTGTCCGGTCTCCGAAGGGGCGGCCGCGGTCTGAGAGGCGGAGAAGCTCCAGAATGTGTCGGGTCAGAACCACAGAGATCCGGCTCCAGACCCAGGATGCTGCTGATGGACGGAGGAAGGTCCTGAGGAGAATCAACACACAGTTTACACACTGCACCTTTAACCCTCGGAGGTCTGAGGTACCTCCTTTAAGGTCCTTAAATATAACGGAGCCACTCAGCTTTCTGTAAAGTGGCGCCCAAAAAGGTTTCAGAGCAACGTGTGAAGAGATAATTTGGCCCTAAAATGGAAATATTTCTCTCTTGTGAAAACCTACCTACACTCAATTGTTTTGGTGCTTGAAATGAGTTTACAAAAGTTTTGGGTTCACAAAAGTAGCGTAATGTATATGAATAAAATAGGAAATAAATGTAAATGTAATGTTGATTATAAAGAAGGAGTTTCTTTTGTCCTAAGGGGGGTTACATGTTTCCATGTTGGATAGGATTTCTCTGTAAATGGAAGACTTAGGATGAAGTTTAATGCCAACATATGGCCATATAATAGTCAAATCAGTGTGGATATTAAACCTGAGAAATGAAGGATTTACTAAGTAATGTTACCAACATATCAGCGTCTCAGCCAGATCTGAGAGACGAGCTAACGTTAGCTTGTTAGTAGCACAATGGAGTCAAACTATTTCCGTTATTTCCCAGTGTTTGTTTTGGCGCCCCAGCGGTTTCTTCGGTTGTGTTTGATAAAGAGAGGTGTTGAACGTACCTTACAGCTCTGTATCTGCTGACTGATGCCTTCAGCTTTCTGAAGAATCTCTTCTACGTCCAGCTTCATCGACAGCTCGTTAATGTGCTGCAACGAGACACACACACACACACACACACACACACACACACACACACACACACACACACACACACACACACACACACACACACACACACACACACACACACACACACACACACACACACACACACACACACACACACACACACACACACACACACACACGTAAATGTCCAGGTACATGTATGAAAACTCACACGTAGATCATTAGATGTGTGTAAATTAATTCTGTTTGCAATTGGCCATAAAAAGACCTGAAAGGGTGTCAGATGGATGAGTCTGGATATGGTTAAAAGCGGTGAACGTTATGTTAGAGTATAAATAAATCCAGTATCCAGCAGAGTCTCTAAAAGACACTTAAAGATGTCTTGTGTTTATAGATCTGGACGTTTCTAAGCGCACTTCATTTCACAGGACAGAGAAAACGAGAAGAAAAAAAGAGACGGAGGGACTGAGGAAACAGTTCAGAGCTTGGGTTTCCTGTTTTAAATCTTTCTTGTGGCAGAGATAGAGGCAGTGATGTTTCCTGTAGGGGACTCTCACCCCCCCCCTCAAAACACCCCCACAAGTCTGATCTCTGTAAAGAGGCCTTTAGTGTTGAACCTGATGAGCAGAGTCAGCAGTGTGGTCTCACCTTGAGGATCTCATTGAAGCCGTAGTTCTCCTCCATGATCTTCTGTTTCTCAGAGTCCAGGATGGAGCAGCAGACCAGCAGGTGGAAGTTCTGACAGGGCAGCCCGGTCCACATCACCTACAGGAAGAGGAACAGGGTCATCTCAGGCAGTGGTCCAACCAGGGGGCCAACTACTCCCCTTAATAACACATGGGCTCCCCTGATAGTATATACTATACTATGCTATATACTATACTATGCTAAATACTATACATGCTATAAACTACTGTATACTATGCTAAATACTTTACATGCTATAAACTACTGTATACTATGCTAAATACTATACATGCTATATACTATACTATGCTATATACTATACTATGCGGTGCTATATGGTGCAAATTCAACTCATGTTTAGTACATGTTTACTCAAAGATTCATAGGACAAATATAAACGTTGGAGGCCATTAATGTGTTTTGTTTTCAGAGTAAAGTTGAAGCTCAAACAGAACATGTTAGAGACTGTTTCCCCTGCAGAGAGATCACAAACTAAAACCTAAGTGTTGCTCCTCCAAGAGGCCTCAGGCAAAACGGTAACTACAGTCTGCACACACCGGGGACAAACAGCACTCTGTTCAAATGCCAACACACTGCTGGCACAACGGGTAACGATGGAAGCTTGCGGTGCGTCTCTTAGGCCTAACTGAACGGAGGAATTATGGCCAGGGTATAGTTTGAATCCAAAGGCCAACTACCGTGGCCTTGGTTGTGCACTTGCGACTTACAAAGATACATAACAGCTACAAGTGTATGCACAATACAGGATTGACCCTATTATACTTTATCGACAGGAATGGAAAGGTCAAAGTGCAAACAGCCACAAATAGTCTATGAACAAAGCATCAGGCTGTCTTTGAGATTTCACATGAACATCGGTTAAAGTTACTCAGGCTACCGAAGAATACCATAACTCCTCTGATAAGCTGGGTTAGGGTTACAGCTCCCTCTTTACAGATACCTCCTCTCAGACGTTTTTCTCCACAGCCAGACTGAGCCCTGATTGGTTCACTGCTGCTGATGACTCACCTCCCAGAGCCGCAGGACGTCCTGGAAGCTGAGCTCTCTCTTGAATCGGATCAACAACCAGCGGAAACAGAAATACAGATATCCTGAATCCTGAGACTCTGCAAAGAAAACACACCAACACAGACGTTAAAGCTGTAGTGTGTTGTTTCTGTCTCCCCCATGAGGAATTCTAAGTAATGACAACAAAACTGTTAACCCAACTGCTCCACATGGATCGCATTTGCTCGGAATATCCATCTGGGAACTTTCCGTTGGAGAACTTTTGGGAAGGGGCGAAAATCCTGGTTAGTTGATTGGATAAACCATCTGTCTATCACCACCTATAGTTGGTGATAGACGGGCCAAATCAACCAATCAGATCAAACTCTTGCCGAAACCAGTCGGGAGAAGAGCAAAAACATCTTTTCCTCCGAAAAAAGTCTCCAGTGCCGTTTTTTGCTCTTCTTTCAATGAAGGAATACTTTCTAATTCAGGTAAATCTTGTGCGATAGCTACGCTCATCTCATCCGGTCAATTGGCTCCAAATTTTCTCTATCTCAAGATGCCAGACTGATCTGCGAGTAGAAAACTGGAGCTCGCCAGATCAGGACGGGCTCACCAGGCAACAAAACTGTTGGCGTGTCCACATGATACAAGCCTTCTGTGATCATGCACACGCATGAGTCTACGTACCGAAGTAGTTCCAGAGGGACGAGTCTACGTACCGAGGTAGTTCCAGAGGGGTGAGTCTACGTACCGAGGTAGTTCCCGAGGGGTGAGTCTACATACCAAGGTACTTCCCGAGGGGTGAGTCTACGTACCGAGGTAGTTCCCGAGGGGTGAGTCTAGGTACCGAGGTAGTTCCCGAGGGATGAGTCTACGTACCGAAGTAGATCCCGAGGGATGAGTCTACGTACCGAGGTAGTTCCAGAGGGATGAGTCTACGTACCGAGGTAGTTCCCGAGGGGTGAGTCTACGTACCGAGGTAGTTCCCGAGGGATGAGTCTACGTACCGAAGTAGATCCCGAGGGATGAGTCTACGTACCGAGGTAGTTCCAGAGGGATGAGTCTACGTACCAAGGTAGTTCCCGAGGGGTGAGTCTACGTACCGAGGTAGTTCCAGAGGGATGAGTTTACGTACCGAGGTAGTTCCCGAGGGGTGAGTCTACGTACCGAGGTAGTTCCCGAGGGGTGAGTCTAGTTCCCGAGGGATGAGTCTACATACCGAGGTAGTTCCCGAGGGATGAGTCTACGTACCGAGGTAGTTCCCGAGGGATGAGTCTACGTACCGAGGTAGTTCCAGAGGGATGAGTCTAAGTACCGAGGTAGTTCCCGAGGGATGAGTCTACGTACCGAGGTAGTTCCCGAGGGGTGAGTCTACGTACCGAGGTAGTTCCCGAGGGGTGAGTCTACGTACCGAGGTAGTTCCCGAGGGGTGAGTCTACGTACCGAGGTAGTTCCAGAGGGATAAGTCTACGTACCGAGATAGTTCCCGAGGGGGGAGTCCACGCATCGAGGTAGTTCCCGAGGGGGAGTCCACGTGCGAGGTAGTTCCAGAGGGATGAGTCTACGTACCGAGGTAGTTCCTGAGGGATGAGTCTACGTACCGAGGTAGTTCCCGAGGGATGAGTCTACGCCGAGGTAGTTCCCGAGGGGTGAGTCTACGTGCGAGGTAGTTCCAGAGGGATGAGTCTACGTGCGAGGTAGTTCCCGAGGGATAAGTCTACGTACCGAGGTAGTTCCAGAGGGATGAGTCTACGTACCGAGGTAGTTCCCGAGGGATAAGTCTACGTATCGAGGTAGTTCCAGAGGGATGAGTCTACGTACCGAGGTAGTTCCCGAGGGGTGAGTCTACGTACCGAGGTAGTTCCAGAAGGTGAGGTCCAGCAGTCTGAGGAGAGTGCTGAGCTGGATCAGCTGAGTCTTCATGCCCTGCATCTGCTCCTCAAAGTTCTGGTGCTGCAAAACAACACTAACTTATACAGCTTATACACATATACGTATATATATTTATATATACTGTATATAGTTTGATTGTAAGCAGGCAGCCAGCAGCTGATGGACTCACCATCTGATCCATGAAGGAGACAAAACACCAAAAAGCGTCCACCTCGTTCTCCATCACGTAGAGGATTGGAGACAGCAGGTCACTCATCCCCTGAACATAACACACACACACACACACACACACACACACACACACACACACAGACAGAGACAGAGACACACACACACACACAGAGACACACACACACACACACACACACACACACACACACACACACACACACACACACACACACACACACACACACACACACACACACACACACAGAGACAGAGACAGAGACAGAGACACACACACACACACACACACAGACACACACACACACACAGAGACACACACACACACACACACACACACACACACAGACACACACACACACACACACACACACACACACACACACACACACACACACACACACACACACACACATGAGTGGTTATTGATAAGACTCAATCTACCAATCAGCCAAAAAAAATGAGTGGTTATTGATAAGCCCCGCCCACTACCAATCAGCCAAAACAAAAGGAAATATTAACGACTACTAAAGGGCTCACTGCTCACCCTAACGACAGACCCCCAGGAGAAGTGGTTCTATGGACCGGCCCACTGCTCACCCTAACGACAGACCCCCAGGAGAAGTGGTTCTGTGGACCGGCCCACTGCTCACCCTAACAACAGACCCCCAGGAGAAGTGGTTCTGTGGACCGGCCCACTGCTCACCCTAACGACAGACCCCCAGGAGAAGTTGTTCTGTGGACCGGCCCACTGCTCACCCTAATGACAGACCCCCAGGAGAAGTGGTTCTGTGGACCGGCCCACTGCTCACCCTAACGACAGACCCCCAGGAGAAGTTGTTCTGTGGACCGGCCCACTGCTCACCCTAACGACAGACCCCCAGGAGAAGTGGTTCTGTGGACCGGCCCACTGCTCACCCTAACAACAGACCCCCAGGAGAAGTGGTTCTATGGACCGGCCCACTGCTCACCCTAACAACAGTCCCCCAGGAGAAGTGGTTCTGTGGATCGGCCCACTGCTCACCCTAACAACAGACCCCCAGGAGAAGTGGTTCTATGGACCGGCCCACTGCTCACCATAACAACAGACCCCCAGGAGAAGTGGTTCTATGGACCGGCCCACTGCTCACCCTAACAACAGACCCCTAGGAGAAGTGGTTCTGTGGACCGGCCCACTGCTCACCCTAACAACAGACCCCCAGGAGAAGTAGTTCTGTGGACTCACCCAGGTCGAAGTCGTACATGCAGTAGGTCATCAGGATGTCGTGCAGCAGCACCAGACCCGGGTTGTCCATGCCTTCGTAGAACCTGTTGGTTCTGTCCGTCCGGTTCACGTCTTTCTCTGAAGACAGCAGACGGTGTGAAAGTCAGAGAGGATCAGATCCTAACAGGAGTTATCTCTTAAAGTCTGGACCAAGGAAATAAAAGGTCTAATAGGTTTTTGGGGAGTTTTCTTGGTGTGAAGCAAAGGTCAGAGGTCAGACAGGGTCTGCAGGTTGGGAAGCCTCTGTGTGCTTTTCTCTGTTTTGTTTAGATAACGTTTCGGGCCTTCTTCAGAATCAGCAATCCCTCCTTCCATCTGAAGGAGGCCGAAGGGCCGAAACGTTATCTTTAAAACAGAGAAAAGCACACAGAGCCAGAGTGGGTGACACTTTTTATTTATATGATAAACTTTATGGTCCCATCCAGCTGCAGACATGAATACATAATGCCTTGACAGTTATAAACCAAACAGCACCAACTGGACAAGTCACAACAACAGAGGTTTTTGTCCTTTTTTTGTGCAGTTTATTTAATGTTTTTTTTGTGCTTTTATTCAAGGTTTTTGATGCCATTTTGTGAGGGGTTTTATCAAGGTTTTTTGTGGGTTTTTGTTGTTGTTTTCTAAGGTTTTTGTTGCTTTGAGGGATACGTTGAAGAACCACTGCTCTATAATTTACAGAGCCCCAACAATTCCCCCCAAGAGCAAACATTTGGTGAGACAGCAGCGAGGAGAAAGCTCGGACCTCCCCGTTCCAATATCCTCAGCATGAACTAGATCTTCTCTCTGAGCTTCACTGCAGTTTACAGTCAACAGCAAAGATTAATAGATCAGTTATTGACTATTAAATGAATCTGCAACTATTCAGATAATCCATGAATCAGTTTGAGTCATTTTCTAGGATAAAACAGGTAAACTAGTGTGATGTCAGATTGTTAAATGTGAATATGTTGCAGTGTCTTCTCTCCTCTGAGACAGGACACTGAAGATCTTTGAGGTGAGGACAGAACGAGACATTTGTGGACGTCATCTTGGACTTTGGGAAAAACTGATCCATATTTTAGAGACCAAACTACTGATCCATTCATCCAGCAGATAATACCCGGTGAGAATGTGTAGTTGCAGCTCTACTGCCGATCAGATGATGTTGTTAATGAGGGACCCACCTATCAGACTCCTGTAGTCTCTCAGTCTAAAAGGGGTCACCAACCCTGAGACCTTTATGGGTATTGAGTCATCAGACTCTTCTGAAATAACAAATTTGCTAGTTTCTTTAGTTATATATGATTAATGATTAATGAGACTCATTTAGTCTGGTCATGTTAATGATTTTCCAATAATTATCAACAATGACTTAACCTGATAATTCAATATTCAATTTTCTTTTTAGAACAGACTTCATGTGGTCCTGCAGCTTCATCCTGACCCCTGGTCTAAAGGGTATTCCATCTCTGTAAAGGGAAATATAGTCTCTCAGTCTAAAGGGACCCACCTATTAACTCCTGTAGTCTCTATTCATCTCTAAAGGGAAACATCAGTCTAAAGGGACCCATATTAACTCCTGTAGTATTCATCTCCTGTAGAAACTTCCACTGCATTAACTGTAGTATTCATCTCTGTAGAAATATACACATATTAACTGTAGTATTCATCTCTGTAGAAACATACACATAAATATATTCACATATTAACTGTAGTATTCATCTCTGTAGAAATATACACATATTAACTGTAGTATTCATCTCTGTAGAAATATACACATATTAACTGTAGTATTCATCTCTGTAGAAACATACACATATTAACTGTAGTATTCATCTCTGTAGAAACATACACATATTAACTGTAGTATTCATCTCTGTAGAAATATACACATATTAACTGTAGTATTCATCTCTGTAGAAATATACACATATTAACTGTAGTATTATTCATCTGTAGTATTCAGAAATATACACATTAACTGTAGTATTCTGTAGTATTCATCTCTGTAGAAATACACATATTAACTGTAGTATTCATCTCTGTAGAAATATACACATATTAACTGTAGTATTCATGTCTATAGAAACATACACATATTAACTGTAGTATTCACCTCTGTAGAAATATACACATATTAACTGTAGTATTCATCGCTATAGAAACATACACATATTAACTGTAGTATTCATCTCTATAGAAACATACACATATTAACTGTAGTATTCATCTCTATAGAAACATACTACACATCAACTTATTAGAGTATTTAAACATCTCCAACCAGGGCTGAAACTCCTTCAACGTGTACTAATAATTAGTTTCATAAGTGATCAGTGTGCTGAGTTTAGTCTTCTCTAAGGAGGTCACAGTGAAGTCTTCTAGAGATGAGAGGAGTTCTGCTGGTGAACTCACGTTTTGTCTCTCTGCAGGACCTTCCTCTGCTCCAGCGTGCTGTCCCACGGGAAATATCCCAACAGGAACTTCCAGGCTTCTTTCCTCACCGCGTGACACAGTCCCTGCAGGGGAGGAGACGATGAGACAGAGACGATGAGACAGAGACGATGAGACAGAATGAGACAGAGACGATGAGACAGAGACAATGAGACAGAATGAGACAGAGACGATGAGACAGAGACAATGAGACAGAGACGATGAGACAGAGACAATGAGACAGAATGAGACAGAGACGATGAGACAGAATGAGACAGACGATGAGACAGAGACAATGAGACAGAGACGATGAGACAGAGACAATGAGACAGAATGAGACAGAGACGATGAGACAGAGACGATGAGACAGAGACAATGAGACAGAGACGATGAGACAGAGACAATGAGACAGAATGAGACAGACGATGAGACAGAGACAATGAGACAGAGACGATGAGACAGAGACAATGAGACAGAATGAGACAGAGACGATGAGACAGAGACGATGAGACAGAGACAATGAGACAGAGACGATGAGACAGAGACAATGAGACAGAGACGATGAGACAGAATGAGACAGACGATGAGACAGAGACAATGAGACAGAGACGATGAGACAGAGACAATGAGACAGAATGAGACAGAGACGATGAGACAGAGACGATGAGACAGAGACAATGAGACAGAGACGATGAGACAGAGACAATGAGACAGAATGAGACAGAGACGATGAGACAGAGACGATGAGACAGAGACGATGAGACAGAGACGATGAGACTTGATCTGAACTTGAGACTGACACAGAGGCGGACTAATGAAGACCACTGACCCCTTTGAAGATGAGCTTTTTGAGCTTTGAGATGCTGGTCATCCTCCCCTCTGGATCCTGGTGTTTGGTCCAGTCCTCTGCTGACAGGGGGGGCCGCCTTGAGACCTCCGGCCTCGGACCCAGGTCCATCTGAGAGGGAGGGGACAGAGAGACAGGTAAAAGAGACAGACAGGAAGCCAGTAATAATAATAATAATAATAATAATAGTAATGATAGTAATAATAATAATAATAATAATAATAATAATGATAGTAATAATAATAATAATAATAATAGTAATGATAGTAATAATAATAATAATAATTATAGTAATAATAATAATAATAATAATTATAGTAATAATAATAATAATAATAATAATAGTAATGATAGTAATAATAATAATAATTATAGTAATAATGATGGTGTGGTGCTGTGTCTCACCCTGGTGATAACCTCAAAGCCGGGCTCCTCCTGCTGGTTGATCTCCAGTCCCGGGATGACCTCACTGAGCAGGTCGGCCACCTCCTCCGGGGGGCGCTGGTGCTGCTCCTCGGTCCCCCGGAAAGCATCGAAGATGTAGTTGGTGACTTTGGAGAAACCTCCCAGCGTGGTGACGTACGGGTCCTTCCTGAACTTCTGCTGGAAACAAACTCTTCTCTTAACATCAAGCCCAGCACTCACCATGGTTACGAACACAGATATCACACACTGATTCTGAATTAGACACACCCACTCACACACTCACACACACACACACTGATATCACGCACTGATTCTGAATTAGACACACCCACTCACACACTCACACTGATATCACACACTGATTCTGAATTAGACACACCCACTCACACACTCACACACACACACTGATATCACGCACTGATTCTGAATTAGACACACCCACTCACACACTCACACACACACACACACTGATATCACGCACTGATTCTGAATTAGACACACCCACTCACACACTCACACTGATATCACACACTGATTCTGAATTAGACACACCCACTCACACACTCACACTGATATCACACACTGATTCTGAATTAGACACACCCACTCACACACACACACACACACACACTGATATCACGCACTGATTCTGAATTAGACACACCCACTCACACACTCACACTGATATCACACACTGATTCTGAATTAGACACACCCACTCACACACTCACACTGATATCACACACTGATTCTGAATTAGACACACCCACTCACACACACACACACACACACACTGATATCACGCACTGATTCTGAATTAGACACACCCACTCACACACTCACACTGATATCACACACTGATTCTGAATTAGACACACCCACTCACACACTCACACTGATATCACGCACTGATTCTGAATTAGACACACCCACTCACACACTCACACACACACACTGATATCACGCACTGATTCTGAATTAGACACACCCACTCACACACTCACACACACACACAGACTGATATCACGCACTGATTCTGAATTAGACACACCCACTCACACACACACACACACTGATATCACGCACTGATTCTGAATTAGACACACCCACTCACACACACACACACACACACACACACAGATATCACGCACTGATTCTGAATTAGACACACCCACTCACACACTCACACTGATATCACACACTGA
>NC_041338.1:39227667-39230167 GCF_004354835.1 Perca flavescens
TAAGGCTAACCCCACATAAACTACCACCACCAAGCTTATTCCTAGCCAATGTTTAGTCACTGGCGAATAAACTGGATGAAATACGACTCTGGATTACCTCTCACAGATAGATTATGGACTTTAATGTCATGATTTTCTCTGAAACCTGGTTGAAGGGCCACGTTCCCGACATTGCAATTGAACTGGAGGGGCGGACTATGTTCAGAGCTGACAGGACAACTGAAGGCTCCGGTAGAACCAGAGGTGCTGGTTTGTGCATTTATGTCAACAATGCACGGTGCACAAACGCTGTCATGACCGGGAGTACCTGTTCTGAGAACCTGGAATACCTGTTTGTTAAATGCCGGCCTTGTGACCTACCCAGTACTGTTACCATGGCCTGATGCCGATGCTAAGCAAGCAATGAACAAACTACATGCTGCCATTAGCAAAGAGCAAACTGCACACCCAGAAGGGGCGTTTACTGCTGCAGGGGATTTCAATCAGTCAAACCTCAAGTCTGTACTCCCCAAGTTCTACCAACATGTCTCCTGCCCGACCAGAGGGGACAGAATCCAGGACAAGGTGTACACTAACATCCCCGAGGCCTACAAGGCTACAACACTACTGTTTACATCTTACTTTACACACTTCAGCCTGAGACAGCTAGCTCAGGGGACAGACTGTAGGACAATAGGTGGTACAGCCTGAGACAGCTAGCTCAGGGGACAGACTGTAGGACAATAGGTGGTACAGCCTGAGACAGCTAGCTCAGGGGACAGACTGTAGGACACTAGGTGGTACAGCCTGAGACAGCTAGCTCAGGGGACAGACTGTAGGACAATAGGTGGTACAGCCTGAGACAGCTAGCTCAGGGGACAGACTGGAGGACACTAGGTGGTACAGCCTGAAACAGCTAGCTCAGGGGACAGACTGGAGGACACTAGGTGGTACAGCCTGAAACAGCTAGCTCAGGGGACAGACTGGAGGACACTAGGTGGTACAGCCTGAAACAGCTAGCTCAGGGGACAGACTGGAGGACACTAGGTGGTACAGCCTGAGACAGCTAGCTCAGGGGACAGACTGGAGGACACTAGGTGGTACAGCCTGAAACAGCTAGCTCAGGGGACAGACTGTAGGACAATAGGTGGTACAGCCTGAGACAGCTAGCTCAGGGGACAGACTGTAGGACACTAGGTGGTACAGCCCTGAGACAGCTAGCTCAGGGGACAGACTGTAGGACAATAGGTGGTACAGCCTGAGACAGCTAGCTCAGGGGACAGACTGTAGGACACTAGGTGGTACATCCTGAGACAGCTAGCTCAGGGGACAGACTGGAGGACACTAGGTGGTACATCCTGAGACAGCTAGCTCAGGGGACAGACTGGAGGACACTAGGTGGTACAGCCTGAAACAGCTAGCTCAGGGGACAGACTGTAGGACAATAGGTGGTACAGCCTGAGACAGCTAGCTCAGGGGACAGACTGTAGGACACTAGGTGGTACAGCCTGAGACAGCTAGCTCAGGGGACAGACTGTAGGACACTAGGTGGTACAGCCTGAGACAGCTAGCTCAGGGGACAGACTGGAGGACACTAGGTGGTACATCCTGAGACAGCTAGCTCAGGGGACAGACTGGAGGACACTAGGTGGTACAGCCTGAGACAGCTAGCTCAGGGGACAGACTGGAGGACACTAGGTGGTACAGCCTGAGACAGCTAGCTGGGACAGACTGTAGGACACTAGGTGGTACATCCTGAGACAGCTAGCTCAGGGGACAGACTGGAGGACACTAGGTGGTACAGCCTGAGACAGCTAGCTCAGGGGGGACAGACTGCGAGGACTGAAGGTGAGGTACATCCTGAGACAGCTGAACTCGGGGACGACTGGAGGACACTAGGTGGTACAGCGCGACGCCTGCGCGACGATGAAGCGTGGCGTCTGAAGCGCGACGTCTGAAGCGCGACGTCTGAAGCGCGAGGTCTGAAGCGTGAGGTCTGAAGCGCGACGTCTGAACCGTGACGTCTGAAGCGTGACGTCTGAAGCGCGACGTCTGAAGCGCGACGTCTGAAGCGTGACGTCTGAAGCGTGACGTCTGAAGCGTGACGTCTGAAGCGTGACGTCTGAAGCGTGAGGTCTGAAGCGCGACGTCTGAAGCGTGACGTCTGAAGCGCGGCGTCTGAAGCGCGGCGTCTGAAGCGCGGCGTCTGAAGCGCGGCGTCTGAAGCGCTGAGCGTGGCCGCCTGAAGCGGGAGGTCTGAAGCGCGACGTCTGAAGCGTGACGTCTGAAGCGCGACGTCTGAAGCGTGACGTCTGAAGCGCGACGTCTGAAGCGCGAGGTCTGAAGCGCGACGTCTGAAGCGCGACGTCTGAAGCGCGACGTCTGAAGCGCGAGGTCTGAAGTGTGACGTCTGAAGCGCGACGTCTGAACCGTGACGTCTGAAGCGTGACGTCTGAAGCGCGACGCCTGAAGCGTGACGTCTGAAGCGTGACGCGCGACACGTCTGAAGCGCCTGAAGCGG
>NC_041338.1:39235167-39242667 GCF_004354835.1 Perca flavescens
TATTATTATTATTATTATTATTATTATTATTATTATTATTATCATTGTTATAATTATTATTATTGTTACTTTATAATCAGAAAAATGTACTTCAAGTATGAAAAATAAAAGTAGTTTTATACTAATTTTATACTAATTATATATATATATATATATATATATATATATATATATATATATATATATATATATATATATATATATAATTCGTAAATTTTATAAGTTGACTTTCAGCTTTCTTATTCATGTAAAATGTACTTTTAATCTTTAAAAAATGAAGTGTTTTCCCATTGTTTTATTTTATTTGTATGCTGCTTAGAATTTTTTATAAAATATTAAGTAAAATAAAAATACCTGTTTTGTATTTGAAAGCACTGAATAACAAAGGCTCCTTATATGGACAGCTTCCTGCCTCGCCAATCCCGTTCTGTATCGCGAGACTTGGATGAGCGCAGCAGAGAATACGCTAGCTGTCCTAGCTAACCGACAGAGCGGACTGATTACCGACTGTTTTTCCGGTGAAACATGAATTTAACGGCTTCAGTCCGATGAGTTGACAGCCGGCACACAGCCGTTAGTTTGGACTTTACTACCAGATGGATTTAAACACGGAAAGCCGGTCTCCCAGAGAGGAGCACGAGCTGGAAGACGGTGAAATCTGCGATGATGAAACCGAGGAGAGTGTGCCTCTCCGGCGGGGGGATGGTAACGGGAGCAGGCGTGCTCGCGGACGGGGCCGCGGCGCTTCTCAACGGTCCCGAAAACCTCACCAACGGCCGCACAACATGCTGCCACACATGGGCCACCCTCCGCCCGACTTCAGACACCTGATGCCACCGTACAACCGCGGACCTCACGCGCACGAGCCGTTCCCCCTGAGCCACCGGCAGCAGTGCGGGCCGAGCGGGCCCGAGCGGCCTCCCGCCCTCTCCAACACGCCGCCGCCGGGGCCCCACGGAGCCCCGAACCCGAGGACCAGCTTCTGGGAGCGGAGCCACGGCGCCCTGGGCCGGTTCCGACACCGGGCCATGCCGAACGGTGGCCGCGGGGGATGGAGCCGAGGCGGAAACAGCCGAGGTCCCCCCGGCGGTCGTTACGGGCCTGCAGAGAGTCACGGTAACAAAAAGGACTCTCCCTCGAGAAAACGTATCCTTTCACTTACTCCATGAGGGATTTCATGTGATTTAATTAACCTACAGGTCCGCAGAGATCACCAGAATGTGACGTAATTAACCTACAGGTAAACAGAGATCACCGGAATGTGACGTGATTAACCTACAGGTAAACAGAGATCACCAGAATGTGACGTAATTAACCTACAGGTAAACAGAGATCACCAGAATGTGACGTAATTAACCTACAGGTAAACAGAGATCACCGGAATGTGACGTGATTAACCTACAGGTAAACAGAGATCACCGGAATGTGACGTGATTAACCTACAGGTAAACAGAGATCACCAGAATGTGACGTAATTGACCTACAGGTAAACAGAGATCACCAGAATGTGACGTGATTAACCTACAGGTAAACAGAGATCACCAGAATGTGACGTAATTGACCTACAGGTAAACAGAGATCACCAGAATGTGACGTGATTAACCTACAGGTAAACAGAGATCACCAGAATGTGACGTGATTAACCTACAGGTAAACAGAGATCACCAGAATGTGACGTAATTAACCTACAGGTAAACAGAGATCACCAGAATGTGACGTAATTAACCTACAGGTAAACAGAGATCACCAGAATGTGACGTAATTAACCTACAGGTAAACAGAGATCACCGGAATGTGACGTGATTAACCTGTGAGCCCTTATACTACTAATACCACGGTGTAGAAAGGGTAACCTTACAGCTCTGGATTTTACCTTTTTAAGTAGTCTAAAGTTGTGTAAACGTAGTGTAAAGTAGTATAAAAGTAGAGTAAAGTAGTATAAAAGTAGAGTAAAGTAGTATAAAAGTAGTATAATAGTATAAAGTAGAGTAAAGTAGTATAAAGTAGAGTAAAGTAGTATAAAGTAGAGTAAAGTAGTATAATAGTATAAAGTAGAGTAAAGTAGTATAAAGTAGAGTAAAGTAGTATAAAGTAAAGTATTATAAAGTAGAGTGAAGTAGTATAATAGTATAAAGTAGAGTAAAGTAGTATAAAGTAAAGTAGTATAAAGTAGAGTAAAGTAGAGTTAAGTAGTATAAAGTAGTATAAAGTAGAGTTAAGTAGTATAAAGTAGTATAAAGTAGAGTAAAAGTGCTTAATTCCATCCCAGCTGTGAGCTTCCTGTGGGGACTAAATGTTCTCTTCACAGCTGACGTGTTTGACAGGAAATGAAACTTATGAAATGATGACATCTTCTCAGTGGAATGTAACCAAGTACCTGTCTGTCTGTCTGTACAGTAAGTCTGTCTGTCTGTATGTACAGTAAGTCTGTCTGTCTGTCTGTATGTACAGTAAGTCTGTCTGTCTGTCTGTATGTACAGTAAGTCTGTGTTCAGAATCAGAGGACTTTCTTTAACATGTGTGTGTGTGTGTGTGTGTGTGTGTGTGTGTGTGTGTGTGTGTGTGTGTGTGTGTTCAGAATCAGAGGACTTTCTTTAACGTGTGTGTGTGTGTGTGTGTGTGTGTGTGTGTGTGTGTGTGTGTGTGTGTGTGTGTGTGTGTGTGTGTGTGTGTGTGTGTGTGTGTTCAGAATCAGAGGACTTTCTTTAACGTGTGTGTGTGTGTGTGTGTGTGTGTGTGTGTGTGTGTGTGTGTGTGTGTGTGTGTGTGTGTGTGTGTTCAGAATCAGAGGACTTTCTTTAACGTGTGTGTGTGTGTGTGTGTGTGTGTGTGTGTGTGTGTGTGTTCAGAATCAGAGGACTTTCTTTAACGTGTGTGTGTGTGTGTGTGTGTGTGTGTGTGTGTGTGTGTGTGTGTGTGTTCAGAATCAGAGGACTTTTTAACGTGTGTGTGTGTGTGTGTGTGTGTGTGTGTGTGTGTGTGTGTGTGTGTGTGTGTGTGTGTGTGTGTGTGTGTGTGTGTGTGTGTGTTCAGAATCAGAGGTGTTTCTTTAAGTGTGTGTGTGTGTGTGTGTGTGTGTGTGTGTGTGTGTGTGTGTGTGTGTGTGTGTGTCAGTGTGTGTGTGTGTGTGTGTGTGTGTGTGTGTGTGTGTGTGTGTGTGTGTTCAGAATCAGAGGACTTTCTTTAACGTGTGTGTGTGTGTGTGTGTGTGTGTGTGTGTGTGTGTGTTCAGAATCAGAGGACTTTCTTTAACGTGTGTGTGTTCAGAGAAGCCGGTGGGGAGGAACCCGGGCAGGAAACCTGCTCACAGTGTTTCTAAACCAGACCACAGTGTTGACGAGTCCTTCGAGGACCTTCTGTCCAAGTATAAGCAGATCCAGCTGGAGCTGGAGTGCATCCGCAAAGAGGAGACCCTGGCTCTGGAGCCCAAAGGGGACCAGAAGCCAGACCCTCCCGCCAGTGTTACAGACACCAGACCAGACCCAGAGCCTCAGGCTCAGAGTCTGGGTCCTGCAGAGAGTCTGGGTCCTGCAGAGAGTCTGGGTCCTGCAGAGAGTCTGGGTCCTGCAGAGAGTCTGGGTCCTGCCCAGAGTCTGGGTCCTGCCCAGAGTCTGGGTCCTGCCCAGAGTCTGGGTCCTGCCCAGAGTCTGGGTCCTGCAGAGAGTCCGGGTCCTGCTGCAGAGGAAGTGTCCCAGCAGGAGGAGAAAGAGAAGAAAGTGTTCCAGGCGTTTAACATCAAGCCTCTGCGCCTGAAGCTGCCGCCGCCGGCCAGCCTGGAGCAGCGGAGGCCTGGCGAGGACGAGAGAGGAGCTGCCGACGGGCACGGTGAGCAGACAGGAAGCAGGCCCAGGGCTGCCCCGCATCAGACTCATACTCAGTAACATGGTTACATATCTGATATTATATATTCTCACTTCTGCTGCTTTCAAACTGCCCGTTGGATTTAAAACTAACGACAGGAAATCATTTCCAACTAGGGATGGGCGATATGGCCTAAAATCCGTATTGCGATATACACTGCAGCAGATAACGAGATATATATATATATTCTAATAGAACCATTTCAGACCAGGTTACATAGACCCTAAGGAAAACCAAACTACTAAATGTATTTTCTTTGAGAGAGAAAGAAACGTAGTCTGTAGTTTTGAGAAAATTTATTGTGCAAAACTGTAATTATACAACATAAAGTTGCAGATAAATAAAATTCAAGTAGTACACTAGTTGCAGAGACTTTGACAAAGAAAAGGCTTAAAGTATTGGATGTCTTCTCTTCAGTGGAAACCATTCTAAAAGGCCCTACACTTAGTTTAATACACTTAGTTAGTTTAATACACTTAGTTTAATAGACTTGGTTAGTTTAATAGACTTGGTTAGTTTAATAGACTTGGTTAGTTTAAGTCTTTGGTTCTTAAATGCTACCCAGGATGCAGAGAACAGGAGAACCTGGTGTCTGTTTAGTTAAGGAACAGACACTGGACTGGAAATACTTTCAGTATTAGGCAAAGATGCACACATACTTTAAATAAAAACATATTTCAAACAAAGTTTCTTACCTGCAGCCTAATGTAATGTAATGCATTTGAGCACCCTTGGTCCCACTCCGCCACTACACACACACACACACACACACACACACACACACACACACACACACACACACACACACACACACACACACACACACACACACACAACACACACACGCACACTAACACACACACACACACACACACACATACTTGCGTTTTTGTTGCTGTTTCTGACATTTATGACGTCTTGAATCTGTGTGGTTGTCTTCCTGTGTGTGTCAGCAGGTGAAGAAGAAGAAGAAGAAGTGGCTGCAGAGACAGAAGCTAAAGCTGAAGAAGAGTTGTCGGAGGAGGAGAAGAAGAAGACGATGATGGCGTGCGTGTGCTGCGGAGAGGAAACAGACGGAGAAGAGAAAACTAAACGCTGTCTCTGTCGGAGAGAGTCATCGGCCTCCAGCGAGGACTCAGTCCTCTCTCCTGACAAGGTGAGACACACACAGAGACACACACACAGGCCCCACAACACACACAGAGACACACACACACACACAGAGACACACACACAGTCCCCACAACACACACAGAGACACACAGAGACACACACACACAGAGACACACACACGGAGACACACACACGGAGACACACACACACAGAGACACACACACAGTCCCCACAACACACACAGAGACACACAGACACACACACACGGAGACACACACACACGGAGACACACACACGGAGACACACACACACAGAGACACACACACGGACACACACACGGAGACACACACACGGAGACACACACACGGAGACACACACACGGAGACACACACTGAGATACACACACTGAGACACACACGGAGACACACACACAGAGACACACACACGGAGACACACAGACACACACACGGAGACACACACACAGAGACACACACACGGAGACACACAGACACACACACACACACACACAGACACACACACACACACACACGGAGACACACACACACAGAGACACACACAGAGACACACACACACACACATTCACGGAGACACACACACACAGTGAATGTGTCTGTCTGTCTGTGTGTCTAATGTGTGTGTGTGTGTGTGTCTCTGTGTGTGTGTGTGTGTGTGTGTGTGTGTGTGTGTGTGTGTCTGATGGTGCGTTATTTTGTCCACCAAAGTCGATTTACGAGTTGTTTTCCGGAGTTACGAACCGGAAGTTGCGAGTTCACTTTCAAAGATGGCTACGTCGTGCATCACACGTAGTAAACTTCGTGGTTTTCTACAATTTTAAGCACTTTTGTCTTTGTTGTAACCAAATCAAGAAGTGGTACACATAGCGCTGTATACTGCTACCTATAGACATGTCTCTACAGTCTTATTAGGAGTTAAACATAGTATTGTATACTACTACCTATAGACATGTCTCTACAGTCTTATTAGGAGTTAAACATAACTCTGTATTACCTATAGACATGTCTCTACAGTCTTATTATAGTTAAACATGTACTACCTATAGACACAGTCTTATTAGGAGTTAAACATAGTGCTGTATACTACTACCTATAGACATGTCTCTACAGTCTTATTAGGAGTTAAACATAGTGCTGTATACTACTACCTATAGACATGTCTCTACAGTCTTATTAGGAGTTAAACATAGTGCTGTATACTACTACCTATAGACATGTCTCTACAGTCTTATTAGGAGTTAAACATAGTGCTGTATACTGCTACCTATAGACATGTCTCTACAGTCTTATTAGGAGTTAAACATAGTGCTGTATACTAACCTATAGACATGTCTCTACAGTCTTATTAGGAGTTAAACATAGTGCTGTATACTAACCTATAGACATGTCTACAGTCTTATTAGGAGTTAAACATAGTGCTGTATACTACTACCTAAGACATGTCCTCTACAGTCTTATTCTTTTGCTGTATACTGCTACCTATAGACATGTCTCTACAGTCTTATTAGGAGTTAAACAATGCTGTATACTGCTACCTATAGACATGTCTCTACAGTCTTATTAGGAGTTAAACATAGCACTGTATACTACTACCTATAGACATGTCTCTACAGTCTTATTAGGAGTTAAACATAACTCTGTATACTACTACCTATAGACATGTCTCTACAGTCTTATTAGGAGTTAAACATAGTGCTGTATACTGCTACCTATAGACATGTCTCTTTTCATGTATCAAACTGTGAATTATATTGGTGTAATATGTCAATAACTGGGTGAATAGAATCTTAAATGTTACTAAAAATGTTACAAAAATCCATCTTTTCTCCGACTCGTAGTATTGTGTGACAATACTATTGTGTGCGATTACAAGACAAGAAGAACGCACCATAATGTGTGTGTGTCTAACGTGTGTCTAACGTGTGTCTAACGTGTGTGTGTCTAACGTGTGTCTAACGTGTGTGTGTCTAACGTGTGTCTAACGTGTGTCTAACGTGTGTCTAACGTGTGTCTAATGTGTGTCTAACGTGTGTGTGTCTAACGTGTGTGTGTCTAACGTGTGTGTGTCTAACGTGTGTGTGTCTAACGTGTGTCTAACGTGTGTCTAACGTGTGTCTAACGTGTGTCTAACGTGTGTCTAACGTGTGTCTAACGTGTGTCTAACGTGTGTGTGTGTGTCTAACGTGTGTCTAACGTGTGTCTAACGTGTGTGTGTGTGTGTGTGTGTGTGTGTGTGTGTGTCTAACGTGTGTCTAACGTGTGTGTGTGTGTGTCTGTGTGTCTAACGTGTGTGTAACGTGTGTCTAACGTGTGTGTGTGTGTCTAAAGTGTGTCTAACGTGTGTCTAACGTGGTGTAACGTGTGTGTGTGTGTGTGTGTGTGTGTCTAACGTGTGTCTAACGTGTGTCTAACGTGTGTCTAACGTGTGTGTGTGTGTGTGTGTGTGTGTGTGTGTCTAACGTGTGTCTAACGTGTGTGTGTGTGTGTCTAA
>NC_041338.1:39247667-39257667 GCF_004354835.1 Perca flavescens
AGTAGTAATGTTATAGGAATAGTAATAATGTTATAGGAATAGTAATAATGTTATAGGAATAGTAATAGTAATACGGTGTTTCCCCGCCAGGCTCGGCAGCCAAGCAGGCCTTCAGGAAGCAGCAGCTGAGGACGTGGAAGCTGCAGCAGCAGAGGGAGCAGGAGGAGAAACGCCGACAGGAAGAGGAGGAGCGCCGCAAACGAGAGGACGAGATCCGACGCATCCGAGACCTGTCCAATCAGGACGAGCAGTACAACCGCTTCATGAAGCTGGTGGGGGGGAAGGCCAGGACACGCAGCAAGGTGAGACTCAAACCATCTTCGTTTAACACCTCGGGGGATCTTTCAACCTAAAGAAACGAGCTTTAACCGTCAGTAGGAGTCCACTAAAAGTTCTGACAGACTCAGATTATTATTATAAGAGTCTGATAACATTATGGGATGGATCCCTACAGAGATAGACCTTTTAGTTAAAGAGTAAGATCCTTTTAGTTTAACATCAAACAGCCCCGAAATCACCATCACCAAACTACACCAGACTCCATGTAAATAATCAGGACTTTTAGCGTGTATAGAGCCAGCATATCTCCACCAGACTCCATGTAAATAATCAGGACTTTTAGCGTGTATAGAGCCAGCATATCTCCACCAGACTCCATGTAAATAATCAGGACTTTTAGTGTGTATAGAGCCAGCATATCTCCACCAGACTCCATGTAAATAATCAGGACTTTTTTTAGAGCCAGCATATCTCCACCAGACTCCATGTTAATAATCAGGACTTTCCGTGTATAGAACCAGCATATCTCCAGACTCCATGTTAATAATCAGGACTTTTAGCGTGTATAGAACCAGCATATCTCCACATGTAAATGGGTGAATTAAGGGTTTATTTCAACCAAACCAGAGTGGTGATTGTTGGAACAGTGGAAAGATGAACCAAGACGGCTTTTGGTAGTTTTGGGGTTAGGGGTTAGAAGTCTTGAGGATTTCGGGGCTGTTTGATGTTAAACTAAAAGGATCTTACTCTTTAACTAAAAGGTCTATCTCTGTAGGGATCCATCCCATAATGTTGTCAGACTCTTAGAATAATAATGTGAGTCTGTCAGCAGCAACAACAGAACTTTTAGTGACTCTAACAGCTGCTGAACATTAGTCCTGTAGGGTTACATTACAGCTCGGTTCTGGTTTCATACTGGACCAGGTTCAGAGGTTGTTGTTCCATCAGACACCGAGGGGGGTGTAGTTGTGTGTGTGTGTGTGTGTGTGTGTGTGTGTGTGTGTGTGTGTGTGTGTGTGTGTGTGTGTGTGTGTGTGTGTGTGTGCAGGTGTGTGTGTGTGTGTGCAGGTGTGTGTGTGTGTGTGCAGGTGTGTGTGTGTGTGTGTGTAGTGGGTGTGTGTGTGTGTGTGTGTGTGTGTGTGTGTGTGTGTGTGTGTAGTTGGGTGTGTAGAAGCTGATGCTGGGTGATTCCTGTGTGTTTAGTCCAGAGACTGTGTGTGTTTGTGTGTGCAGGTGTAGGTGTGTGTGTGTGTGTTTGTGTGTGCAGGTGTAGGTGTGTGTGTGTGTGTGTGTGTGTGTGTAGTTGGGTGTGTGTGTGTGTGTGTGTGTGTAGTTGTGTGTGTGTGTGTGTGTGTGTGTGTGTGTGTGTGTGTGTAGTTGGGTGTGTAGAAGCTGATGCTGGGTGATTCCTGTTTGTTTAGTCCAGAGACTGTGTGTGTTTGTGTGTGTAGGTGTGTGTGTGTTTGTGTGTGCAGGTGTAGGTGTGTGTGTGTGTGTAGTTGGGTGTGTGTGTGTAGTAGTGTGTGTAGTTGGGTGTGTAGAAGCTGATGCTGGGTGATTCCTGTGTGTTTAGTCCAGAGACCGAGAGCACAGGAAGTCAGCGGGGAAACAGGGTCTGGACTCCTCGGGGAACCTCTACCAGTACGACAACTACGACGAGGTCGCCATGGACACGGACAGTGAGACGGGCTCGCCAGGTGAGACCACATATGTCTGTCTGCCTGTCTGTCTCTCTGCCTGCCTGTCTGTCTGTCTGTCTGTCTGTCTGTCTGTCTCATATAGCAGAGGTAACAGTAATGCTGAGTGTAGCTAACCTTGTTGTTGTTGTTGTTGTTGTTGTTGTTGTTGTTGTTGTTGTTGTGCTCCAGTGTCGTCTCCGAGTCACAGCGCTCTGCCTCCAGACGAGCTGGCAGCGTTCCCTCGCCTGGCGCTGTATGACTGCCCTCCGTTAGGACTGGTACGCTCTTCATCCCTCTCTTCTTCCTCTTCATCCCTCTCTTCTTCCTCTCATCTGCCTCTTCATCCCTCTCTTCTGCCTCTCCATCCCTCTCTTCTACCTCTTCATCCCTCTCTTCTTCCTCTCCATCCCTCTCTTCTTCCTCTCCATCCCTCTCTTCTTCCTCTCCATCCCTCTCTTCTGCCTCTCCATCCCTCTCTTCTACCTCTTCATCCCTCTCTTCTTCCTCTCCATCCCTCTCTTCTTCCTCTCCATCCCTCTCTTCTGCCTCTCCATCCCTCTCTTCTGCCTCTCCATCCCTCTCTTCTACCTCTTCATCCCTCTCTTCTTCCTCTCCATCCCTCTCTTCTTCCTCTCCATCCCTCTCTTCTGCCTCTTCATCCCTCTCTTCTTCCTCTCCATCCCTCTCTTCTGCCTCTCCATCCCTCTCTCCTCTTCCTCTTCATCCCTCTCTTCTTCCTCTCCATCCCTCTCTTCTTCCTCTCCATCCCTCTCTTCTGCCTCTTCATCCCTCTCTTCTTCCTCTCCATCCCTCTCTTCTGCCTCTCCATCCCTCTCTTCTTCCTCTCCATCCCTCTCTTCTTCCTCTCCATCCCTCTCTTCTGCCTCTCCATCCCTCTCTTCTGCCTCTCCATCCCTCTCTTCTTCCTCTCCATCCCTCTCTTCTTCTTCTTTTTTTAAAAACTTTTTCTGCGTATTTAGTAGGGCTGCCACCTCTTAATCGATTAATCGGTAGTTTTGGTCTTAGTCAACTAAGATTTCTTTAGTCGATTAGTCATTTTTTATGCTTATTCATGCTTAATTACTTATTTCCAAGAAACTTCTGAGCACATTCATGGTAAAACAAGATTTAAAGTGGTGCTTTTGCAGGATTAATTGTGGAGAAACTCAGTTTTACAGATGGTTAATTAACTACATTTATATTGTGCTTTTCTAGTCTTAACCACCTCTCAAAGCTCACAGCTCTGTCAATTAAATCAACTAATCGATTAGTCGACTAAATCCTATAAGTGTTAGTCGACTAATTATTTCTTTAGTCGAGGACAGACCTAGTATTTCGACGTTTTCGTTGCCTTTAAGAATGATCCAGAGTGTCATGTGTCAGGTTAGTAAAGCCAGTGTCAGAGTGATGAAATGAAGCCGAGATGTAACGCTGTCTCTCTCTTCCTGTCTCCGTCAGGACTTGTGTCAACCATTCCTCCACCCCCCTCCCCCCCCTCTCCCCCCTCCCCCTGACGAGGCGGAGCCTCCGCCCAAACCGCCCTTCGCCGACGAGGAGGAGGAGGAGGAGATGCTGCTCCGGGAGACCTGCCTCATGTCCATGGCCAACAAGAGAGTGGCTGCTCCAGAGGTAGGGAGGGCTGACTGTTTACAGTAACAGGGCTGACTGTTTACAGTAACAGGGCTGACTGTTTACAGTAACAGGGCTGACTGTTTACAGTAACAGGGCTGAATGTTTACAGTAACAGGGCTGACTGTTTACAGTAACAGGGCTGAATGTTTACAGTAACAGGGCTGACTGTTTACAGTAACAGGGCTGACTGTTTACAGTAACAGGGCTGACTGTTTACAGTAACAGGGCCGGGTTTTTACAGTAACAGGGCCGGGTGTTTACAGTAACAGGGCCGGGTGTTTACAGTAACAGGGCTGAATGTTTACAGTAACAGGGCCGAGTGTTTACAGTAACAGGGCCGAGTGTTTACAGTAACAGGGCCGAGTGTTTACAGTAACAGGGCCGAGTGTTTACAGTAACAGGGCAGAGTGTTTACAGTAACAGGGCTGGGTGTTTACAGTAACAGGGCTGGGTGTTTACAGTAACAGGGCTGGGTGTTTACAGTAACAGGGCTGAATGTTTACAGTAACAGGGCTGAATGTTTACAGTAACAGGGCTGAATGTTTACAGTAACAGGGCTGGGTGTTTACAGTAACAGGGCTGAATGTTTACAGTAACAGGGCCGGGTGTTTACAGTAACAGGGCCGGGTGTTTACAGTAACAGGGCGAATGTTTACAGTAACAGGGCCGGTGTTTACAGTAACAGGGGCGGGTGTTTTAACAGGGCGGGTGTTTACAGTAACAGGGCTGAATGTTTACAGTAACAGGGCCGAATGTTTACAGTAACAGGGCCGGGTGTTTACAGTAACAGGGCCGGGTGTTTACAGTAACAGGGCTGAATGTTTACAGTAACAGGGCCGAATGTTTACAGTAACAGGGCCGGGTGTTTACAGTAACAGGGCCGGGTGTTTACAGTAACAGGGCCGGGTGTTTACAGTAACAGGGCCGGGTGTTTACAGGGTTAAGAATATAAAGGGAAAAACTGGGACAAAAGTTTGGATGTTTGGAGGAAAAAAGCAATTTGAGCAGTTTTTGTTGTTGAATATTAGGGAGAAAACGTGGTAAAATGTTTCTGAAAAGTGAGAATATTTTGAGTGACAGTAGATTAAATCTGGGATCTGACTACGTCTGCTGTGTGTTCTGTCTCTAGGACCAGATCTCCAGCAGCCCTGCGTCTCCCAGCTGTCCGACTGCTGCAGCCGTCCAGCAGCCAATCAGAGGGAACCTCAGCTCCGTGAGTCTGAACGCTGCCGCTCCGTCACGCAGCAACAAGTTCAGCAGAGGACACCACGCTGCCAGGGCGCCGCTGCTGGTGAGAACACACAGCCAATCACAGCGTTTGTTTCTAGTAACGTATATAGTTTCATCTCGTTGCTCTGATTGGTTTAAGGACTAACCAATCACGTACAGAGTCATCTGAACTCTGCCCATTGATCAGTGGAGAATCCAGAGCAGACTCCCCAGACTAATGGTGCGTTCTTCTCGTCTTGTAATCGCGAATAGTAGCTCGAGTGTGACGTCACATCCGTGTCTAAAAACAAGTAACCGCGGGGTTGTTGCCTTTTTTTTGTCTTTTTTGCAACTTCCGGTTCGTAACTCCGCAAAAGGACTCATAAATCGACTTCGGTGGACAAAAAGAACGCACCATAATGTTCAACCTTCAAAGACTGAGCTGGTCTGCTGATAGCAGGACCAGAAGGGGGGGGGGGCGCACGCTCCACCAGGCGAGCTACCCTGGCGCCCGCACGTCGGAATCTCTGGAGGAAAACTTTACCAAAAGTTTTGAAAAAAGTTTGAATATTATGGGGGGAAAGTTGGAATAATTTGATGATACAAATCTAAATATTTAAACAGGAATCGGTGGGCCAACTCTCTTTAACTTTATATCTTGAAATTTTCAGTTACGGCTGAAAAATGATTTCACATCCTTATCAACAGGAAGTACTTGCTGTGATTCAGAACACATGGAGACGTTAATAACAGAAGAAATTATTGAAGTAAAAGTTGGAACATTTTAGGAAAAAGTCAAAATCTTTAGAAAAAAAGTTGGAATGTTACAGGGAGAAAAATTCGGAAAACTTAGAGAGAACATAGGGGACAACAACGGGGATAGGTTTATATTTATATCTTTATACTTAAAAATAAATAAAATAAACCTGTAGGCCAGGTTGAGATGTCAGGCAGCGGTATCCAGGAAGTGACTGATAGAGCATTGGACCAGATGTGGAGAGTAACGTAGTCTCTGTGTCTCCAGATGTGGAGAGTAACGTAGTCTCTGTGTCTCCAGATGTGGAGAGTAACGTAGTCTCTGTGTCTCCAGATGTGGAGAGTAACGTAGTCTCTGTGTCTCCAGATGTTGATAGTAACGTAGTCTCTGTGTCTCCAGATGTGGATAGTAACGTAGTCTGTGTCTCCAGATGTGGATAGTAACGTAGTCTCTGTCTCCAGATGTTGATAGTAACGTAGTCTCTGTGTCTCCAGATGTTGATAGTAACGTAGTCTCTGTGTCTCCAGATGTTGATAGTAACGTAGTCTCTGTGTCTCCAGATGTGGATAGTAACGTAGTCTCTGTGTCTCCAGCCAGATGTGGATAGTAACGTAGTCTCTGTGTCTCCAGCCAGATGTGGATAGTAACGTAGTCTCTGTGTCTCCAGCCAGATGTGGATAGTAACGTAGTCTCTGTGTCTCCAGCCAGATGTGGATAGTAACGTAGTCTCTGTGTCTCCAGATGTGGATAGTAACGTAGTCTCTGTGTCTCCAGATGTGGATAGTAACGTATTCTCTGTCTCCAGATGTGGAGAGTAACGTAGTCTCTGTCTCCAGATGTGGAGAGTAACGTAGTCTCTGTGTCTCCAGCCAGATGTGGATAGTAACGTAGTCTCTGTGTCTCCAGATGTGGATAGTAACGTAGTCTCTGTGTCTCCAGATGTGGATAGTAACGTATTCTCTGTCTCCAGATGTGGAGAGTAACGTAGTCTCTGTCTCCAGATGTGGAGAGTAACGTAGTCTGTGTCTCCAGCCAGATGTGGATAGTAACGTAGTCTCTGTGTCTCCAGCCAGATGTTGAGAGTAACGTAGTCTCTGTCTCCAGCCAGATGTGGATAATAACGTAGTCTCTGTGTCTCCAGCCAGATGTGGATAGTAACGTAGTCGGTTTCTCCAGCCAGATGTGGAGAGTAACGTAGTCTCTGTGTCTCCAGATGTTGATAGTAACGTAGTCTCTGTGTCTCCAGATGTTGATAGTAACGTAGTCTCTGTGTCTCCAGATGTGGATAGTAACGTATTCTCTGTCTCCAGATGTGGAGAGTAACGTAGTCTCTGTCTCCAGATGTGGAGAGTAACGTAGTCTCTGTGTCTCCAGCCAGATGTGGATAGTAACGTAGTCTCTGTGTCTCCAGCCAGATGTTGAGAGTAACGTAGTCTCTGTCTCCAGCCAGATGTGGATAATAACGTAGTCTCTGTGTCTCCAGCCAGATGTGGATAGTAACGTAGTCGGTTTCTCCAGCCAGATGTGGAGAGTAACGTAGTCTCTGTGTCTCCAGATGTTGATAGTAACGTAGTCTCTGTGTCTCCAGATGTTGATAGTAACGTAGTCTCTGTGTCTCCAGATGTTGATAGTAACGTAGTCTCTGTGTCTCCAGATGTGGATAGTAACGTAGTCTGTGTCTCCAGCCAGATGTGGATAGTAACGTAGTCTCTGTCTCCAGCCAGATGTGGATAGTAACGTAGTCTCTGTGTCTCCAGCCAGATGTTGAGAGTAACGTAGTCTCTGTGTCTCCAGCCAGATGTTGAGAGTAACGTAGTCTCTGTGTCTCCAGCCAGATGTGGAGAGTAACGTAGTCTCTGTGTCTCCAGCCAGATGTGGAGAGTAACGTAGTCTCTGTGTCTCCAGCCAGATGTGGAGAGTAACGTAGTCTCTGTGTCTCCAGCCAGATGTGGAGAGTAACGTAGTCTCTGTGTCTCCAGATGTGCAGAGTAACGTAGTCTCTGTGTCTCCAGATGTGGAGAGTAACGTAGTCTCTGTGTCTCCAGATGTGGAGAGTAACGTAGTCTCTGTGTCTCCAGCCAGATGTGGATAATAACGTAGTCTCTGTGTCTCCAGCCAGATGTGGATAGTAACGTAGTCGGTTTCTCCAGCTAGATGTGGAGAGTAACGTAGTCTGTCTCCAGATGTGGAGAGTAACGTAGTCTCTGTGTCTCCAGATGTTGATAGTAACGTAGTCTCTGTGTCTCCAGATGTTGATAGTAACGTAGTCTCTGTGTCTCCAGATGTGGATAGTAACGTAGTCTGTGTCTCCAGCCAGATGTGGATAGTAACGTAGTCTCTGTCTCCAGCCAGATGTGGATAGTAACGTAGTCTCTGTGTCTCCAGCCAGATGTGGAGAGTAACGTAGTCTCTGTGTCTCCAGCCAGATGTGGAGAGTAACGTAGTCTGTGTCTCCAGCCAGATGTGGAGAGTAACGTAGTCTCTGTGTCTCCAGATGTGGAGAGTAACGTAGTCTCTGTGTCTCCAGATGTGGAGAGTAACGCAGTCTCTGTCTCCAGATGTGGATAGTAACGCAGTCTCTGTGTCTCCAGATGTGGCGAGTAACGTAGTCTCTGTGTCTCCAGATGTGGCGAGTAACGTAGTCTCTGTGTCTCAGATGTGGAGAGTAACGCAGTCTCTGTGTCTCCAGATGTTGAGAGTAACGCAGTCTGTCTCCAGCCAGATGTTGAGAGTAACGCAGTCTGTCTCCAGCCAGATGTTGAGAGTAACGTAGTCTGTGTCTCCAGCCCAGTCTCTGTGTATCCAGATGTGGAGAGTAACGTAGTCTCTGTGTCTCCAGATGTGGAGAGAGTAACGCAGTCTCTGTCTCCAGATGTGGATAGTAACGCAGTCTCTGTGTCTCCAGATGTGGCGAGTAACGTAGTCTCTGTGTCTCCAGATGTGGCGAGTAACGTAGTCTCTGTGTCTCAGATGTGGCGAGTAACGTAGTCTCTGTGTCTCCAGATGTGGCGAGTAATGTAGTCTGTGTCTCCAGATGTGGAGAGTAACGCAGTCTCTGTGTCTCCAGATGTTGAGAGTAACGCAGTCTGTCTCCAGCCAGATGTTGAGAGTAACGTAGTCTGTGTCTCCAGCCAGATGTGGAGAGTAACGTAGTCTCTGTGTCTCCAGATGTGGAGAGTAACGTAGTCTCTGTGTCTCCAGATGTGGAGAGTAACGTAGTCTCTGTGTCTCCAGATGTGGAGAGTAACGCAGTCTCTGTGTCTCCAGATGTGGAGAGTAACGTAGTCTGTGTCTCCAGATGTGGAGAGTGTCTCCCAGATGTGTGTCTCAGTCTCTGTGTCTCCAGATGTGGAGAGTGTCTCCAGATGTGGAGAGTAACAGTCTCTGTGTCTCCAGATGTGGAGAGTGTCTCCAGATGTGGAGAGTAACGAGTCTCTGTGTCTCCAGATGTGGAGAGTGGAACGTAGTCTCTGTGTCTCCAGATGTGGAGAGTAACGTAGTCTCTGTGTCTCCAGATGTTGAGAGTAACGCAGCCAGTCTGTCTCAGCCAGATGTTGAGAGTAACGCAGTCTGTCTCCAGCCAGATGTTGAGAGTAACGTAGTCTGTGTCTCCAGCCAGATGTGGAGAGTAACGTAGTCTCTGTGTCTCCAGATGTGGAGAGTAACGTAGTCTCTGTGTCTCCAGATGTGGCGAGTAACGTAGTCTCTGTGTCTCCAGATGTGGAGAGTAACGCAGTCTCTGTGTCTCCAGATGTTGAGAGTAACGCAGTCTGTCTCCAGCCAGATGTTGAGAGTAACGTAGTCTGTGTCTCCAGCCAGATGTGGAGAGTAACGTAGTCTCTGTGTCTCCAGATGTGGAGAGTAACGTAGTCTCTGTGTCTCCAGATGTGGAGACGTAGTCTCTGTGTCTCCAGATGTGGAGAGTAACGTAGTCTCTGTGTCTCCAGATGTGGAGAGTAACGTAGTCTCTGTCTCCAGATGTGGAGAGTAACGTAGTCTCTGTGTCTCCAGATGTGGAGAGTGTCTCCAGATGTGGAGAGTAACGCAGTCTCTGTGTCTCCAGATGTGGAGAGTGTCTCCAGATGTGGAGAGTAACGTAGTCTCTGTGTCTCCAGATGTGGAGAGTAACGTAGTCTCTGTGTCTCCAGATGTGGCGAGTAACGCAGTCTCTGTGTCTCCATATGTTGAGAGTAACGCAGTCTGTCTCCAGCCAGATGTTGAGAGTAACGCAGTCTGTCTCCAGCCAGATGTGGAGAGTAACGTAGTCTCTGTGTCTCCAGATGTGGAGAGTAACGTAGTCTCTGTGTCTCCAGATGTGGCGAGTAACGTAGTCTCTGTGTCTCCAGATGTGGAGAGTAACGCAGTCTCTGTGTCTCCAGATGTTGAGAGTAACGCAGTCTGTCTCCAGCCAGATGTTGAGAGTAACGTAGTCTGTGTCTCCAGC